>NC_079411.1:27972612-27977612 GCF_029220125.1 Pseudoliparis swirei | reverse complement strand
GGGGGGGGGGGCGGGGGGCTAGATTGACTCCTTGGAGCCGTTTACCTCAAACGACTCCGACACGGCTAATCCGCTCTTAAAGGAGCCTAATCCAACAGTCGTGTACCTGATACTGAGAAAAGAGAGGGTGTGTGTGTGTGTGTGTTTCTGTGTGTGTGTGTGTTTCTGTGTGTGTGTGTGTGTGTGTTTCTGTGTGTGTGTGTGTGTTCATATGCTCCAAACTAAATAAAATGTGCTGCTTTCAATCAGTCAAGTGTTCGTTCTACACGGTTAGCGGTCGTTCTTCGTTCTTCGTTCTTCGTTCTTCTTGAACGTAACTCGTACGATCTTTGGCGTAAACATGGCCGCCGGGCCGCACAGACTTGTAGTCCAGAGACTACAACTCCCTAGACTCTCTACAGGGAGGGGAAGAGGCGGAGCCATGGCGTTGACCTCTCGGCGGCGCAGTGACCTTAACATCGTAGTAACATCGTAGTAACATCGTAATAACATCGTAGTAACATCGTCACTTTATCACGTACAGTTGGACCGCGTGTTAAAGCAAGCGTCATTTAGCTGCTTGTTTAAACAGAAGTAAACATAGTGTATGTGTCGTCTCTATAGGGTTAGCCTGTTAGCCTGTCAGCTCTCATGACTCTGAACATGCTGAATCATGTGTGTTTACTTCCTGTTGGTTCTCTTTGCGTCTCTATTGATTACTAATATTGAATTAATTGAAAAGATAACGAAAGTTAAATTCACCTGTTTTTTAAATTGTTTATTATTACGAATCATTACAAAATATGCAGTGTTTTGAAACAAAAATATCGGACGGTCACGGCGAGATCAAATATATATGATAGAAAGATTTTGATGCATCGAGATGAATCGATGATCATCACCGCACGATGACCGCAGTGGGAGGGAGGGAGAGAGAGACAGAGATGGACAATTAAAAGAGGAAAATAGGAGGAGCTTAATGAGGAGGAGGAGGAGGAGGAAGTGTGAGTCACGTGGAGGTATGAGCTTCACTGGGAAAAGGAGAACCGTGTGAGAACATGAGGAGGACGAGCTCGTGGTCACGATCCGAGAAAGAAGAGAGGGAAAGAGGAGAAACCCGGAGCGATACAACGTGAGAGTGATACACGGCGAGTCGTACGCGGTCATGAAGAGCAGGAGGGAGGAGGAGTGATTGAGGAGAAGGAGACGCAGGGAGCTCTGGTCTCTCATTAGAGCTCTGAGGCGCACACACACACACACACACACTCTCCTTTTGCTCTCTATTTAGAGACGTGTTTAGCAGAATTCCTCCTTTTCTCCTGTTTCCTGACTCTGCCTCCCTCTTCACCCCCCCCCCCCCCCCTTCTGTATATTATTCTCCACCTCCTTTCCCTCATTCCTCTCTCCTCTCCTTCTCTCTTCCCCCCCCCCCCCTCTCCTTCTCCGTGCTTTTATATATTTTTCCACTAACAAATGAAGCCAAATAAACTTGAACCCCCAGAAGGTGATTGATGGTTTGCGCAAAGCCCCCTCTCCATCTTTTTCTTTCTTCCCCTGTCTTTCTTCCCACACTCCCTATACCGCCCTTTCCTCTCTCTCTCTCCCCCCCACTGGCACTATAACACACACACACACTGTTTGTATAGTTTGATTAATTATTCGGGTCCACAGGAAGCCGCTGTGCTCATGTTCGTCATTTGTATAGGTTTGTTAAACAAGACGCTCAATAATTTCAGATGCTTCTGATAATAAAAGTCATGCTTGTTAAAGTAGTGATGATAATATTAATAATGATAATAATATTAATAATGATAATAATTATATTATTAATAATAATATTAATAATGATAACAATATTAATAATATTAATAATGATAATAATTATATTATTATTAATAATAATGAAAATATTAATAATGATAATAATAATGATAAAAACCATATTAATAATGATAATAATATTAATGATAATTATGATAATTATAATAATAATAATAATGCCTCAATGTATATCGTGCTTTTCAAGGTATCTGTTTATATGCATATGAATTTATGTTATTCTTTGCTACTCTGGACCGACGAGAGCGCCACCTACAGGCAAATCTCAAATGAAGCAAAGACGTCGCATAACGAGGATTATTGATTTATCTTCTGATCAAAAGTACCCGCCACACGTTGAGTAGTGACTCTACATCGGTAGAAATTAATATTAAAAAGGAACCAAAAGGTTTATTTCTTGCTCTAAATCTCTGCAGCTTGATACCAAAGGATGGGCAATGGACTCCAGTTAAATACGGACACACCGAAGCTGTAATTGGGTCTTTCAAAATAAAAGACTCTTATTAAAACTATTATAACATTCAAATGTTCTTTACATGTCTGCAGGTGTATCCTCCCGCTTGCTGTTGTTTGTTATTTCCTATCTTGGTTTCCTGCCTTATTATTTGTGTGTGATCATCATCATGAAGCATCTCCAGCTTCATGAGGGGACTCGGCTGTTCCCAGCACGTCCTCCACGTGGTTATCTGAAGAGCTCATGTGAAATCAAATCAACTTTTTGAATATCCCCCAGGGAACTTCACGTCACGACAACAGCAACAAACGGAACGGCAGTGATTGTAGTTTTGGTTAAAAATATGTGTAAAACAGATTTTTAGATATCTTTCGAATAATATGACTTACTTTTTATTGGCTGGTTGTTTTAACAGATTCATACATGTATCAAACTAATTGAGCAACAATTGGTATTGGACAACTAAATAATTTTAATTAAACTCTTAATTTTAGTAGCAAACTAATATTATTATTATTATCATTATTAATATCATCATTATTATTATTATTATCATTATTAATATCATCATTATTATTATTAATATGATTATTATCGTCATCATTATTATTATTATCATTATTATTATTATCATTATTATTAATAATATTATTATTATCATTATTAATATTATTATTATTAATAATATTATTATCATTATTAATATTATCATCACTACTTTGACAAGCAGGACTTTTATTCTTTCGTACCTTAAACAGCGAGGACGAGTACCATATTCATCATGGCCCAAACACGCTGATATTCACATTATCTTAAGATGAAACACTTCATGATGTTAAGGTTACACTGACGTCATTGGAGCTGCAGCTGAGTGGAAACACCTGTGCAGGTGTGCAGAACCGTTCCCACCTGTTATCCCTGATGACTGATTAGTGGCGCAGAGCTGAAAGTGAAAGATATCCGACGTCTCCTCAAAACCTCGATAGCAGCCGAGCGTCCGAAAGAAGTTCATCAATAAAGTTTGAATTGAACAAAAGCTACCTGGCGCCACATGGAGCCTCTTACCTACAGAGCTCCTGGACCAAGTGTCACATGACTAGTTATCAGTCAAAATATGAACATGACGTCGCTCCACCCGGGAGTCGCATGACTTCTCAGCGACCCTCACCCGCCATCGTCACGGAAACACATCGTCATTCTCTCTCTCCCTCCCTCCAACATTCTCTCCATCCCACTCTCCCTTATTGTAGTTTTTTGCGCAAGAAGGCAGAAAATCTGCTTACCACACACACACACACACACACACCGTCTCACACACACACACACTGTCTCTCACACACACATACACACAAACAAAACACACCGTCTCACACACACACACAAACACACAAACACAGTCTCACACACACACACACACCGTCTCACACACACACTGTCTCTCACACACACACACACACACACCGGCTCACACACACACACACTGTCTCTCACACACACACACACACACACACAAAACACACCGTCTCACACACACACATAAACACAGTCTCACACACACACACAAACACACAAACACAGTCTCACACACACACACACCGTCTCACACACACACAAACACAGTCTCACACACAAACACAGTCTCACACACACACACCGTCTCACACACACACACACAAACACAGTCTCACACACAAACACACAAACAGTCTCACACACACACTGTCTCTCACACACACACACACGCACACCGTCTCACACACACACGCACACAGTCTCACACACACACACAAACACAGTCTCACACACACACACAAACACAGTCTCACACACACACACACCGTCTCACACACACACAAACACAGTCTCACACACAAACACACAAACACAGTCTCACACACACACACACACTGTCTCTCACACACACACACACACACCGTCTCACACACACACACACGCACACAGTCTCACACACACACACGCACACAGTCTCACACACACACACACACAAACACAGTCTCTCACACACACACACCGTCTCACACACACACAAACACAGTCTCACACACACACAACGTCTCACACACACAAACACAGTCTCACAAACACACAAACACAGTCTCACACACACACACACACTGTCTCACACAAACACACACAGTCTCACACACACACACAGTCTCACACACACACACACACACACAGTCACACACACACACACACACACACACACAGTCTCACACACACACACACACACACAGTCTCACACACACACACGCACACAGTCTCACACACACACACACCGTCTCACACACACACAAACACAGTCTCACACACACACGCACACAGTCTCACACACACACACAAACACAGTCTCACACACACACACAAACACAGTCTCACACACACACACACACAGTCTCACACACACACACAAACACAGTCTCACACACACACACAGTCTCACACACACACACAAACACAGTCTCACACACACACACTGTCTCACGAACACACACACACACACACACACACTGTCTCTCACACACACACACACACACAGTCTCACACACACACACGCACACAGTCTCACACACACACAAACAGTCTCACACACACACACACCGTCTCACACACACACAAACACAGTCTCACACACACACACACAAACACAGTCTCACACACACACACACCGTCTCACACACACACAAACACAGTCTCACACACAAAC
>NC_079411.1:27952612-27967612 GCF_029220125.1 Pseudoliparis swirei | reverse complement strand
TGCAGAGCAGCAGAGACCGAACTGGCATCGAAACACAACGAAGTTCTGAAAAACAGACACATTCCCTCCAGAATAATGAAACAGGTTACAGACATGATGACTTTAACCAGAGAGTTATGGAGAAGTTTGACCACTTTAAAGAGAGGAGCTACTTGTCTTTACAGTAGTGGGTCTACTCTGTCACCCAATGTAACATGTGATCTCTTTCTGACTCTATTCTGCTCTGAACCTCTTTCATGTGAGGGTGAAACTCTTTTATTGTGTAAACCTCTGAAACCCAACCCCATGTTCCTTAAAGCTGCTCTGAACCTCTCATGCTAAAGTCACAGTGTGTTGATAGTTGTTATTGGACCGTGTTGAGCACGCTGTGTTCTTTAAATAAAGCTTTGTTTTTTACAATATTCTACTCAAAACCTCTTTTCTTCTCATTGTTGAGTGATATTTAAACCGCGTTGCCCAACTGCGCCCCCCCCCCCCCCCCCCAAATTCACCAGCCGCCACTGGCCAGGACATTCGGGTCTCTTTTGGCCCCCGTGTTGGACCCCATCGCGTCACATAAACAAACACACACACACACACTCCAATGCATTGATCACAATGTCATCCTGTAACTGAAATAGAAGCTGCTGACCAGGTGTCACACACACACACACACTCACACACACTCACACACTCACACACTCACACACACTCACACACTCACACACACACTCACACACTCACACACTCACACACACACTCACACACACTCACACACACACACTCACACACTCACACACTCACACACACACTCACACACTCACACACTCACACACACACACACACTCACACACACTCACACACACTCACACACTCACACACACACACACACACTCACTCTCACACTCACACACACACACTCACACACACACACACTCACACACACTCACTCACACACACTCACACACACACACTCACACACTCACACACTCACACACTCACACACACTCACACACACACACACACACTCACACACTCACACACTCACACTCACACACTCACACTCACACACACTCACACACTCACACACTCACACACACACTCACACACTCACACTCACACACACTCACACACACACTCGCAACGTGTCACATGTATGGACCAGTGACCACGAGTCTCCTCCGCCTGAACCCACCGCCCATTAATCACCAGCAGGGGCATTAGCTGGTTTCATGTGGGGGGGGGGGGTTAAAAGGGGGCAGCTTATAGGTGACATACCTGCCTGCCACTGTGATTTTTAAATTAGCTTTCTTTCTTTTTTTTAAACCGCCGCTGGATTTATGATTATTTTTTTCCCCAGAATGCCTCAACTTGGAGGAATAACTTCCCTCACTGAAGGGTCGGCTGCAGAGCGGCACGCCGCCACATCCTTATTGTCACGCTGACTGCTAAACGCAGGTGGAGAAAATACATCATTCAAGTGTGTGTGTGTGTGTGTGTGTGTGTGTGTGTGTGTGTGTGTGTGTGTGTGTGTGTGTGTGTGTGTGTGTGTGTCGCCCATTTATCTCCGAGCCGCTGCTCACCGGACCGCTGCACGCTTCGCCACTGCTGCGTCCATTTAAAAAAAAATTATTATTATACTCCATTTCACCTGGACATGGATGGCAGCAGGCATGGGTTTATGACTGTGTGTGTGTGTGTGTGTGTGTGTGTGTGTGTGTGTGTGTGTGTGTGTGTTTATGTGTGTGTGTGTGTTTCAAAAGGCAGCCCTGGTGTATGTTTCTCTTTCTTTTGAAAAGCAATCTCCCAGGTTGAGCCCATAAATCACAAGGTGGGGGATGGAAACGGGGATGAAGTGTGTGTGTGTGTGTGTGTGTGTGTGTGTGTGTGTGTGTGTGTGTGTGTGTGTGTGTGTACTGCATTTATTATTGTAGGGCCCCAAACAGGGAGCACACCAGCGGTATGGGCCACACCTCGTGGGGCCCTAAAATCAGGGCCCCACACCGTTTTTGATGTATATGGGCTCAGAAGCCTCCCTGATACTCCTGTTGCTTTTTAACTAAAGTCCCATAAAGTAACAAAAACTGGAAAAGTGTGTAATGTGTGTAGAATTTCACTCCACCGCCCCTATGTTTGAATGGTGCTGGCACACACACTCCCGTGTGTGTATAACTTCTGGATTTGCCTGAGATCTCGCCATGTGTCCACGAATCTCGCGAGATGTAAGGTAAAGTCCCATGCAGTGGTTCGAGATCTGGATCTGATTCCCCAAGCCGTGTGGATCTGTCTAACTCATGAACTTCTTCTCCAAGGTAGGTTTACTTTATTAAATATGACTTAGTTCATTATATGTGTTTTTACTCTAAACACACGTGGGTTGCAACTGTAGCAAAAACCGTTTCTCCGTTATTCAGATGGTACTACTTTATAAGACAAGATCGCTAGCTGCTCATGCTAGCTATAGTAGCTATCAGTTGAGCTCTCGGGCTGTCCCATGTACAGACGAGATCAGAAGCTCCCTCGTGTCCCCAAACCTCCGCGATACACGTAAGAAAGCTGTATATTGTTCACGTGTTTCCCGTTTTATGTCGGCGGGTTGTATCTGTGAAACTAGCTCTGTTTATGTAACTCTGCTGCGGTCTCACGGCGGCAATTTACTTCCGGGTTGAGCTCGGCGAGAAAGAGCGGATATCACGAGCTGACTCGCGTCCCAAACCTTCGCGATACACGTAAGAAAGCTGTGTGTTGTTAACGCGTTACCCGTTTTAATTCGGCGGGTTGTATCTGTGAAACTAGCTCTGTTTACGTAACTGCCGCTGTCTTCCGGCGGCATTTGACTTCCGGTTTGAGATCGCCGAAGAAGAGCGGATATAACGAGCTGACTCGCGTCCCAAACCTTCGTGTTACACGTAAGAAAGCTGTGTGTTGTTCACGCGTTACCCGTTTTAATTCGGCGGGTTATATCTGTGAAACTATGGCTCTGTTTCCGTAACTGCCGCTGTCTCTATTCCGGTTTGAGTTCTGCGAGATGTAAACAAAGAGCACGTGACGCTAAACGTGCCGTGATGTTTCCCCAGCTAACATGACTCAAATAGCTAGTGTAACACTATATTCTATGTCTAAATCGTGAATACACTAAGAGGCTGGTCATCCTTCTCATGCAGTTATTGAAGGTTACTGTGGTCTGTTGTTTTGAGTTGAAGTCATTCAATGAGCAGTGTGTGCTGATCAATGCATTGAGTATTCTCATTAAAATAATCTGTTGCTGGTCTGACAGCATTTTAGCCTTATTTGTTCAGCTGTAACTCTCACAATGTAAAATAGACTTGGGGTGCAAATGGAACAATATATCACAATATATTTTTAGCATATATTCAGTGATTCACTGCGTCAGCTCTTTGATCCTTGTTGCAGTGTGACCTGTCGGAGTTGTCTTACAGTCACGGGCAGGACGCAGTGTTACTTGCTCTGGTTACTTGTTTAATGTTGTGATTACTATACGCTATGAAAGGAACCCTTATTTATGCTTAGAATTATGTGATCTAAAGCTGGGGTTCAGAGGTTTTAAAGTGTATTTTGAATATGAATCAGTGCAGCCCCTATATGTTCTTGTTAGACTTTAGAATAGGCCATGCACACTGCTGTAAGTTATTTGCCATTTAATAAACGTTTAATAGACTTTTCAAATAAAGTCACTTTGGTAACTTGTGAGTATCTCAACAAACATCATTACTATAATTTCTAAATGCAGTCTTTTTTTCAATCTGCATTCCAGGTGACACACAATCAGGCTCCTGCTGTGGCAGTGGACACGGAGACGCCTTTAGACTGGACTACATATGATGGATGTGACCCAAATAGAGCTACCGTCAGGTAAGGGTGTATTGTAAACACTGTTGTCTCTATATATGTTGACCTGTACATGATGTAGCTCTATCAAGATAGGGATGTGTTCTCATTGCTTTTCTGATGCAGCATGTCAGTCAGCTAACTCATGGAGTTATTCGATGGACTTCAGATTCAGGGATGAGTCTTAATCTAAAACGCATATGTATCTAGTGTTGCAGCCAGAGAGACATTTAATTTCACATACACGCACGTTTGTATCCCTAAGCCAAGCCATAGTTGATTGAAAGCTTCATTAATATCAACAAAGGTATGGGGGTTTCAAGTCATCTCATTCTCACTTTAAGTGACTTCACATCATTTGTATAACACATTTTAGCATCTAACCTCCGGTTATTATATATATATATATATATATATATATGAGGAAGGCCACGGGTCCAGACGGCATCAGCTCAAGGCTCCTCAAATCCTGTGCAGACCAGCTGTGCGGGATAGTGGAGCACGTCTTCAACTTGAGCTTGAGGCTGGGGAAAGTACCACAGCTGTGGAAGACCTCCTGTGTGGTACCAGTACCGAAGACCCCGCGGCCCAAGGACCTCAACAGCTTCAGGCCGGTGGCATTAACATCACACCTGATGGAGAGGTTGGTCCTTGTCCAGCTTCGCCCCCTGGTGAGCTCATCGCTGGACCCACTTCAGTTCGCCTACCAACCTGGCATCGGGGTGGATGACGCCGTCATCTTCCTGCTGCAGCGATGCCGCTCTCACCTGGAAGAGGCTGGAAACACTGTGAGAGTCATGTTCTTCTCCAGTGCCTTCAACACCATCCAGCCTTTGCTTCTGAGGGACCAGCTGGAGCAGTCCGGGGTGGACCACCACCTCACCACATGGATCCTGGACTACCTCACCAACCGTCCACAGTATGTGAGGATAGGGGGATGTGAGTCAGACCGGGTCTCCTGCAGCACGGGGGCTCCACAAGGAACCGTTCTGGCTCCATTCCTCTTCACCATCTACACCTCGGACTTCAATCACAACTCCGACCACGTCTACCTGCAAAAGTTCTCTGATGGCTCTGTCATCGTCGGCCTCGTCTCTGCCGACGATGATAGGGAGTACAGAGAACTGAACCAGGACTTTTTGGAATGGTGCCAGCGGAACCGCCTCCACGTCAACTCCAGTAAGACCAAGGAGCTGGTGGTGGACTTCCGCCGTGGTAAATGCTCTCCTCCGGTACCAGTGAGCATCCAGGGACTGGACATTGAGATTGTAAAATCTTATAAGTACCTGGGTGTTCACCTGAACAACAAACTGGACTGGGCTGACCACGCACACACACTCTATAAAAAGGGACAGAGCAGACTCTTTCTGCTGAGGAGACTGAGGTCCTGAAGACCTTCTTGGACTCTGTGGTGGCATCAGCCATCTTTGATGGAGTGGTGTCCTGGAGCAGCAGCATGGCAGCGGCTGACAGAAAGAGGCTGAACAAGCTGCTAAAGAAGGCCAGCAGCGTGCTGGGTGTCCTGTGGATGCTGTGGAGGTGGTGGGGGACGGGAGGATGATGGCAAAGCTCTCGTCTCTGATGAACCTCCCACCCCATGCAGGACACTCTCGCAGCTCTGCAGCTCCTTCAGCCACCGGCTGATTCCTCTATGTGTCTGAGGAGAGGAACCACAAGTCCTTCCTTCCTGCTGCTGTCAGGCTGCACAACACACTGCAGGAGATCATGGCAAACTCAACACTTGACTCAGCACTTTACTTTGTTTTCCCCTTGTATATTTAGTATTAGTATTTAGTTTTTTAGTATTTAGTTTTGTGTTTTATAATTATTTCTATTAATGCTCTGATGTGCACCGCTGCTGTGATTTTTGAAATTTCCCCACTGTGGGACGAATAAAGGTATATATCATATCATATATAGTTCTACTTTGTGAGCTGTTTTAGGTTTTAAAGTGTATTTTGAATATGAATCAGTGCAGCCCCCTATATGTTCTTGTCAGACTTTAGAATAGGCCATGCACACTGCTTTAAGTTATTTGCCATTGAATAGACTTTTCAAATAAAGTCAATTAGGTAACTTGTGAGTATCTCAACAAACATCATAACTATAATTTCTCAATGCAGTCTTTTTTTTCAATCTGAATTCCAGGTGACACACAATCAGGCTCCTGCTGTGGCAGTGGACACGGAGACGCCTTTAGACTGGACTACATATGATGGATGTGACCCAAATAGAGCTACAGTCAGGTAAGGGAGTATTGTAAACACTGTTGTCTCTATATATGTTGACCTGTACATGATGTAGCTCTATCAAGATAGGGATGTGTTCTCATTGCTTTTCTGATGCAGCATGTCAGTCAGCTAACTCATGGAGTTATTCGATGGACTTCAGATTCAGGGATGAGTCTTAATCTAAAACGCATATATATCTAGTGTTGCAGCCAGAGAGACAGTTAATTTCACACACACACACACACGTTTGTAACCCTAAGCCAAGCCATAGTTGATTGAAAGCTTCATTGATATCAACAAAGGTTTTGGGTTTCAGGTCCCTTAAGGGCCAGTGTTTTACTCAATTGCATTTCTCAGTACTATACATTGACTTGTGTATGTAGAATATACACTAGTCTAAACTAGTCTATCCTTATGCAGCCCTGGTGTTTTAGTCAAACTATAAGTGACTTTATATCACTTCAACAAAACATTTCAGGATCTAACCTCAAGTGAAAACAGGTGTAAATGTATACTTAATGAGCTGTTGTATTTGTCAAAGAGGTATTTTGAACATGCTCCATTGCAGGTCGTAATATGTTGTTAGAAGATAACAACCTCACACACACAGTTCATGGTCCATCCTTATGGGGCCCGCCCTGGATTTCTATCTCACTTTAAAGGATTTCATATTTAACCTCACACACACACACTTTTCTAGTGTATCCTTATGGGGCCCTGTCATCTCATTCTCGCTTTAAGTGACTTCACATCATTTGTACAACACATTTTAGCATATAACCTCCGGTTATTATATATATATATAGTTCTACTTTGTGAGCTGTTATAGGTTTTAAAGTGTATTTTGAATATGAATCAGTGCAGCCTCCTATATGTTCTTGTTAGACTTTAGAATAGGCCATGCACACTGCTTTAAGTTATTTGCCATTGAATAAACATTTAATAGACTTTTCAAATAATGTCACTTTGTTAACTTGTGAGTATCTCAACATACATCATAACTATAATTTCTAAATGCAGTCTTCTTTCAATCTGAATTCCAGGTGACACACAATCAGGCTCCTGCTGTGGCAGTGGACACGGAGACGCCTTTAGACTGGACTAGCTATGATGGATGTGACCCAAATAGAGCTACAGTCAGGTAAGGGAGTATTGTAAACACTGTTGTCTCTATATATGTTGACCTGTACACGATGTAGCTCTATCAAGATAGCGATGTGTTCTCATTGCTTTTCTGATGCAGCATGTCAGTCAGCTTACTCATGGAGTTATTTGATGGACTTCAGATTCAGGGATGAGTCTTAATCTAAAACGCATATATATCTAGTGTTGCAGCCAGAGAGACATTTAATTTCACATACACGCACGTTTGTAACCCTAAGCCAAGCCATAGTTGATTGAAAGCTTCATTGATATCAACAAAGGTATGGGGGTTTCAGGTCCCTTAAGGGCCAGTGTTTTACTCAATTGCATTTCTCATTGACTTGTTTTTAAAGAATATACACTAGTCTGAACTAGTCTATCCTTATGCAGCTCTGGTATTTTAGTCAAACTATAAGTGACTTTATATCATTTCAACAAAACATTTCAGGATCTAACCTCAAGTTAAAACAGGTGTAAATGTATACTTAATGAGCTGTTGTATTTGTCAAAGAGGTATTTTGAACATGCTCCATTGCAGGCCGTAATATGTTGTTAAAAGATAACAACCTCACACACACAGTTCATAGTCCATCCTTATGGGGCCCGCCCTGGATTTCTATCTCACTTTAAAGGATTTCATATTTGACCTCACACACACACACACTTTTCTAGTGTATCCTTATGGGGCCCTGTCATCTCATTCTCGCTTTAAGTGACTTCACATCATTTGTACAACATATTTTAGCATTAAACCTCCGGTTATTATATATATATATAGTTCTACTTTGTGAGCTGTTTTAGGTTTTAAAGTGTATTTTGAATATGAATCAGTGCAGCCTCCTATATGTTCTTGTTAGACTTTAGAATAGGCCATGCACACTGCTTTAAGTTATTTGCCATTGAATAAACATTTAATAGACTTTTCAAATAATGTCACTTTGTTAACTTGTGAGTATCTCAACATACATCATAACTATAATTTCTAAATGCAGTCTTTTTTTCAATCTGAATTCCAGGTGACACACAATCAGGCTCCTGCTGTGGCAGTGGACACGGAGACGCCTTTAGACTGGACTAGCTATGATGGATGTGACCCAAATAGAGCTACAGTCAGGTAAGGGAGTATTGTAAACACTGTTGTCTCTATATATGTTGACCTGTACACGATGTAGCTCTATCAAGATAGGGATGTGTTCTCATTGCTTTTCTGATGCAGCATGTCAGTCAGCTTACTCATGGAGTTATTCGATGGACTTCAGATTCAGGGATGAGTCTTAATCTAAAACGCATATATATCTAGTGTTGCAGCCAGAGAGACATTTAATTTCACATACACGCACGTTTGTAACCCTAAGCCAAGCCATAGTTGATTGAAAGCTTCATTAATATCAACAAAGGTATGGGGGTTTCAGGTCCCTTAAGGGCCAGTGTTTTACTCAATTGCATTTCTCAGTACTATACATTGACCTGTGTTTAAAGAATATACACTAGTCTGAACTAGTCTATCCTTATGTAGCTCTGGTATTTTAGTCAAACTATAAGTGACTTTATATCATTTCGACAAAACATTTCAGGATCTAACCTCAAGTTAAAACAGGTGTAAATGTATACTTAATGAGCTGTTGTATTTGTCAAAGAGGTATTTTGAACATGCTCCATTGCAGGCCGTAATATGTTGTTAAAAGATAACAACCTCACACACACAGTTCATAGTCCATCCTTATGGGGCCCGCCCTGGATTTCTATCTCACTTTAAAGGATTTCATATTTAACCTCACACACACACACTTTTCTAGTGTATCCTTATGGGGCCCTGTCATCTCATTCTCGCTTTAAGTGACTTCACATCATTTGTACAACACATTTTAGCATTAAACCTCCGGTTATTATATATATATATAATTCTACTTTGTGAGCTGTTTTAGGTTTTAAAGTGTATTTTGAATATGAATCAGTGTAGCCCCCTATATGTTATTGTTAGACTTTAGAATAGGCCATGCACACTGCTTTAAGTTATTTGCCATTGAATAGACTTTTCAAATAAAGTCAATTCGGTAACTTGTGAGTATCTCAACAAACATCATAACTATAATTTCTAAATGCAGTCTTTTTTTCAATCTGAATTCCAAGTGACACACAATCAGGCTCCTGCTGTGGCAGTGGACACGGAGACGCCTTTAGACTGGACTACCTCTGATGGATGTGACCCAAATAGAGCTACAGTCAGGTAAGGGAGTATTGTAAACACTGTTGTCTCTATATATGTTGACCTGTACACGATGTAGCTCTATCAAGATAGGGATGTGTTCTCATTGCTTTTCTGATGCAGCATGTCAGTCAGCTAACTCATGGAGTTATTCGATGAACTTCAGATTGAGGGTTTCGTCTTAATCTTAGACTCGTATATCTAGTCTTGCAGCCAGAGAGCCAGTTAACCTCACACACACACATTTGTTTCTGGTCCATCCTTATGGGGTCCTGGGATTTCTATCTCACATAAACTGATTTCATGGTTAACCTCACACATGCACACACACTTTTCTTGTTTATCCTTATAGGGCCCTCTCGTCTCATTCACACTTTGAGTGACTTCACATCATTTGTACAACACATTTCAGCATCTAACCTCAGGTTATTACATGCATATATTGTTATACTCTGAGCTGTTATATGTTTTAAAGTATATCTTGAATATGGACCAGTGCAGCTCCCTATTTGTTCTTGTTGGACCTCTAGAGCATGCCATGCACTCTGCTTTAAGTTATGTGCCGTTTAAGAAACTGTTTTCAAATAAAGTCATTTTGGTAACTTGTGAGTATCTCAACATGCATCATTACTATAAGTTCTAAATGCAGTCTTTTTTTCAATCTGAATCCCAGGTGGTCAACAATCAGGCTCCTGCTGTCGCAGTGGACAACTCTTCAGATATGACTTCCCTTGGTGAATGTCTCTCAAATGCAGCTACAGACCAGGTAAGGGAGTAAGGTACACACTGATGTCTCTATATATGTACACGATGTAGCTCTATCAAGATAGGGATGTGTTCTCATTGCTTTTCTGATGCAGCATGTCAGTCAGCTTACTCATGGAGTTATTCGATGAACTTCAGATTGAGGGTTTCGTCTTAATCTAAAACAAGTTAAAACAAGTATTAACTTGAGGTTAGATCCTAAAATGTTTTGTTAAAAAGATATAAAGTCACTTATAGTTTGAATAAAACCCCAGGGCCCCATAAGGATAGACTAGAAACAAACATGTGTGTGTGTGAAATTAACTGTCTCTCTGGCTGCAACACTAGATATATATGTGTAAATGTATACTTAATGAGCTGTCCTCATTTTCAAAGAGGTATTTTGAACATGCTCCATTTTGCAGGCCATAATATGCTGTTGAGACAAAACAACCTCACACACATCCTTGCTTTCCTGTCCTTGTGGGGCCCTGGCGTTTTATTTGAACTATAAGTGACTTAATATAATTTTAACAAAACACTTTAGGATCTAACCTCAAATTAATACAGGTATAAATGTATACTTAATGAGCTGTATTCATTTTCAAAGAGGTATTTTGAACATGCCCCATTTTGTAGGCCATAATATGCTGTTGAGACAAAACAACCTCACACACATCCTTGCTTTCCTATCCTTGTGGGGCCCTGGCGTTTTATTTGAACTATAAGTGACTTAATATAATTTTAACAAAACACTTTAGGATCTAACCTCAAGTTAATACAGGTATAAATGTATACTTAATGAGCTGTCCTCATTTTCAAAGAGGTATTTTGAACATGCTCCATTTTGCAGGCCATAATATGCTGTTGAGACAAAACAACCTCACACACATCCTTGCTTTCCTATCCTTGTGGGGCCCTGGCGTTTTATTTGAACTATAAGTGACTTAATATAATTTTAACAAAACACTTTAGGATCTAACCTCAAGTTAATACAGGTATAAATGTATACTTAATGAGCTGTACTCATTTTCAAAGAGGTATTTTGAACATGCCCCATTTTGCAAGCCATAATATGCTGTTGAGAATGTATTAAGTTTTAAACAAAAAACTGTTGTGGAGAATAATACTATTTATATTTCTCAGTGACTGTGGGAGTCTTTTATGTTCTCTGAACGATGTCAGTACTCCATTGGATAATCTTTGTGTTCGATGCAATAGTGTTTCAGCTCTAATTAAGATGTACAATTCTTAAACCTATAACCTTTTTTTTGTGCCTACTTAGAGAAACCCACTGCTGTAAAAAAAAACTGGAGACCACAGGAGTGTGCAGCTGTTGAGCGACATTCAAGGAGATTTATTGTACTTAACAAAGTTCCTGGGAAAATGGACTGTCAGCGCTGCATTTCAGCCGAGCCTCAAGCCCTGAGTGACAGAGACTGGAGAGCAGTCAAGTATTTCATTAAAATAGAATAACATCTCTGAAAACAAAATGTTGTAAAAAGTGAAAAGTAGACTAATGTTGATATTTTCTTTGAGGAAATCCTATTAAAGTTGTGGGTGGCACTTTATAATACACACTATTTAACATTATTAAAGCATGAATACATTGAGTTCATCATTATAAAGCATTATTCAAACATGAATCCTCATTAGTAACTCGCATGCACCATTCATTCACAGTTATAAATGTTTAATTCTTGATTAATAGGTAGGGTTTCACACTTTATAAATGATGGATTTGTCATTTGTAAATGAAGTATTAAGGACTTATAGATGATTACGAAATAATTTGTAGTGTTAGTAAATTATTTTAAAAAGCAGCAATTCATGATTAATTCAGGTAGTTACTACTCATTAGTTAAGTATTAGTTAAGCATGTTCTGTGGACTAATTTAAAGTGAAGACTTTATGCTTTACAAAGCACTTATAAGCAGTCTCAAAGCTAGCATAAGTCTGGTATCTTCTTAACAGAAAAAGGAAATAGACACAAGACAAATATGTGAATATGCATTCACATATTTACGTAAATATGATGGTGCTGGGATGCCATGCCCGTCAGTGGCACGAGTGTTCCATAGTTTGTTGGCACATAGCTACATATTATTGATTATGCGCTATGGCTAGCCCGCCAGTTCTGGCTAGCCTGCTAGCCAGCTAGCAAGCCCGTCACTGGTCCAGAGAGGCATCGGCCGCCACCTTAGTTCTAAGTAGGCCAAACCCAGGTGATGGCGAGATACTCATCAATCATTTGCGAACAAACTATGAAACATGCTACTGATGTGCATCAGCTAACATCAACTGTTCGGCACCACGGGCCACACGTGTGCACTCTAGAGGACCCGATGAGTCCCACGTTGCCTGTTCAGAAAGTCTCAGGCCCATCATCTGGCCAGATTTATTTTTGATCAGGCACTATGATGGACACAGCGGGTCCTTCGCTACCACCAATGCACATCAGTCTGCTGGTAAATTATTGATAATGAGTATCTCGCTATCACCTGGATTGGTCTACTGACAACCGAGGTGCCAGTGCCTCTCTGGACCAGTGACAAGCTTGCTAGCTGGTGAGTTTGTAGCTATGTGCAAACACACTATGGAACACTTGTGGCACGGACGGGCATGACCTCCCAGCACCATCATATTAATGTTTTTATCACTTTGTCTTGTGTGTATCTCCCTTTTCTGTTGAAATATAAGAGTTCTGCTAGCTTTGAGGCACTGCTTAGAAATGCTTTGCAAAGCATAGATAGTCTTCACTTGGATTAGATCACAGAACATACTTAACTAATACTTTAGTAGTAACTACCTGAATTAATTTTAATTGCTGCTTTTTAAAAAATTTACTCACTTTGCCCTTACACTTTAATTTACAAATGGGAATCCATCATTTATAAAGAATGCAACAATCTTATTAAACAAGAATGAAACATTTATAACTGTTTATGAATTGCATACTAATGAGTTACTAATGAGGATTCATGTTTGAATAATGCTTTATGTCAGTGATTGTTCATGCTTTACTAATGCTAAATAGTGTGTACTGTATTATGTGTCTTTCGGCGACAACATGTTGGTTAACGTGTCAGACACATGTTCATGTTTTCTTTGTCCGAATTGTTTTCTGTTAAATATGTTTGTTAACATGTACCAATAGACGTTTGTTCATGTGTGTGTGTTATTAAAACCTGCTCAATCGATTTGGAGAAGGTTTCATGTCTTATAGTGTTGAGCAAAAGGTACTTCTATGAATACAATGTTAATGCCCTGTCTATCTATGAGTCACTTTGGTTAGTCCTGCTATGCCTTTGTAAGCAAGGAAAACAATGGATAACATGGTTGCTTCCAGATAGTATTAATGTGTCTTGCTAAGATATATAAATGAGAAATGCGGCCAGCAAAGATATAAAACCTTGACATAAATGTGTGTGAGAATGGGCCCCAGTTGTGAATGCTAGAAACGGACCAAGTAACCAAAAAACTAGCGCAAAGAAAATAGTTTGGAAATTTGATAAATGGAATAGATATTAATTTAATAGATTTTTTTGTTATGCTGCCTGATTTTTTACAGAGTTGTAGAACCACTAGAAAGGGTGGGCCCCACAATTGGGTAAAACAAGTTCAGGCCCCACAAAGGAGGTACGCAAGGATGTGTGTGTGTGTGTGTGTGTGTGTGTGTGTGTGTGTGTGTGTGTGTGTGTGTGTGTGTGTGTGTGTGTGTGTGTGTGTGTGTGTGTGTGTGTGTGTGTGTGTGTGTGTTTCACTCAGCTCATACCTGTCGTTAGGGGGGGGTGCATGTGCGTGTTTTTGCTTTGCTCGTGTCGGCCTCTCCGGCGCCGCCCGGTGGAAGTGAAGAGCGGTTTGGGAAACTATTGCGCTGTAATGGACGACGTGTCGCTCAGGAGGCTCCGCCCCCTTCCCCTCCAAAGAGCGCGCGATGAGAGAACCGTGTCGTGCGTTCGTCGTTTGTTTGGGCTCAGGTGGGAAGAACCTGGAAGCCTCCCACGGTTAGTGTCAACGACATCTACACAACAACAACACAACCACAACAACAACACAACAACAACAACAACACAACAACACACAAAAGAGTGCAGATCAGAGATATGTTAACACTCTTGATATGACATGCACAACAATGCATAACCAGCCTCCCTCGCTCACTCCTTTCCTCCTTCCCTCCCTCCCTCGATCCCTTCTTTCCTTGCTCCCTTTCACCCTCTCTTCTTCCCTCACTCCCTCGCACCCTTCCTCCTTCCCTCCTTTGCTCCGTCAGTCCCTTCCTTACTTCCTGCCTCCCTTCCTCCCTCGTTCCTGTCCTCCCTTCCGCCCTCCTTTCCTTGCTCCCTCCCTTCCTCGCTCTCTTCCTCCCTCCCTCGCTCCCTTCCTCCCCTCCTCCTTCCCACCCTCGCTCCCTTCCTTCTTCCTTCCCTCCCTCCCTTCCTGGCTCCCTACCTTCCCTCCCTCGCTCCCTTCCTTCTTTCTTCCCTCCCTCGCTCCCTTCCTTCTTCCTTTCCTCCCTCGCTCCCTTCCTCGCTCCCTACCTCGCTCCCTACTTTCCTCCCTCGCTCCCTTCCTTCTTCCTTCCCTCCTTCGCTCCCTTCCTGGCTCCCTACCTTCCCTCCCTCGCTCCCTTCCTTCTTTCTTCCCTCCCTCGCTCCCTTCCTTCTTCCTTTCCTCCCTCGCTCCCTTCCTCGCTCCCTACTTTCCTCCCTCGCTCCCTTCCTTATTTCTTCCCTCCCTCCCTCGCTCCCTTCCTTCTTCCTCGCTCCCTACCTCCCTCCCTCCTTCCCTTCCTCCCTCCCTCGTATGTTTTGAAACGGTACATTTTTTGAAAGGCTCTACTTT
>NC_079411.1:27702612-27942612 GCF_029220125.1 Pseudoliparis swirei | reverse complement strand
ATGTTGGATGATGGATGTTGGACGTTAGATGTTGGATGATTGATGTTGGATGATGGATGTTGGATGATTGATGTTGGATGATGGACGTTGGATGATAGATGTTGGATGATGGATGTTGGATGATGGATGTTGGATGATGGATGTCGGACGATGGATGTTGGATGATGGATGTTGGATGTTGGACGTTGGATGACAGGGCTCCAGACTGCAACCAAATGGTCGCATTTTGCGCCTAAAATTAGACACAGTGCGAGTAAATTTGTCATCAACTCGCGCATGCGCGACCAGTAAATTAGCAGATTTCTTTTTTTTGTTATTAAATATTTTTGTTGCTGACAAACTTGTTCTACACTTCAGCCCACTATAGTTAGCGGTAATGCCTGAATGACTGGTTTGCTAACCGACATTAACTCCAGAAGAAGAAGAAAGGAGACGAAAACCGAAGAAGAAGGCTGGCTTGTGTGTGAGAGCGGGGGGGGGGGGGGCTAATGTGTGAAAAGAGGCGCACCGCAGCCGAGGGCCGCAGAGTGAGAGGTCAGAGGTCAGAGGGGATCCTCACCACCGAGCGGCGTCCCCGTCCCCCGAGTTGAATCTCTGGGTCAACTCAGCCGACTCTCACATGTCTGCCCCTAGAGATGCTCACGGTAAACGCATTCCATCGGGAGCGCGCGAGGATTTTGATAAAGTTAGCGGAAGGATTTAAGTGACAACATCCGGTTTTGCAAAGTTAGCGGAAAGAACCACGTGAAACAACATCCGTTTATCAAAATAAGATGTCGACAAATCATATACGAACATATAAAAGTAAACAATGAACTGATGTTGTATCTTTAGAGATCGTTTCTGAGATTTAGCTTAAATTATGCTAACATTCAAACATTTTTACTGGACCAAGGAAGAGTTTATAAAAATTAGTCAGTCTTTTGTATGTTAAGAAAAGTCCTGTATATAGATTTCCCCAAGAGTTCCAGGAAATGAATGATGCAGATGTGTTCCATACATATCTGAAATCCCCTACAACAGCAATCAAACAATTTTAATGTATCAATTAGGATATTTTTCAAAGTAAAAGTCCGAAATGTTTAAAGAAATCGGTAATTTCTTTAATGTTTGAGTTGCTTTATATATGTATTTCCTCATAGTCCTCATAGCAATAATGCTACACAATAAATAGAATGCTTCAATCGACACCGTGATCGGTGATCGGTATTATCGGATCGGCAGATACTGATTTCAGTGATCGGTGATCGGTATTATCGGTGATCGGCAGATACTGATTTCAGTGATCGGTGATCGGCACCAAAAACCTGATCGGTGCATCTCTAGAAACCAATAAATGTTTTGATTGGCCACATCGAAGTGCAACATGCACATGCTCAAGGTATGTTTTCCCTTAAAATATGTTTGAACTCAATACAGTAACTTCTGAAGAGTTCTCTGTTGTGAATGTTTTGCAGTTTGTGAAGGCAAACAGGCATAAGATTGTATATTGTCAAATTATTTATCAGTAATACAGTAAAAATGATGGGAAAACTTTGCAAGTCGATTTATAGTGTGTCAGGGTTTTTCCTGCAGAGAAAATTTGGTAGCGCCGCTAAGCCGTTTTCGGCGCCTAAGGCAAAAAAGGATGACAATTACAGAGTGGCGGTGGAGATTTCACCCTGTTCTAATGGTAGGGGAAACACTGGAGTTGATAAGCGTGTCTTCTTGTCTGATCAATACACAACTGTGAGGTGCGTGAATGGACCGAGCGGCCAGCTGCTGATCACTCACTCAACAGCTCGACCTGCACGATAGCGCATGCCTTTACTAATTTTACAGGGAGCACCGAAGACCCATTTTGACCCAGGAAAAACCCTGTAAGTGCGCCCCTAAATTTTCTGCTTGCGCCCCTAACATTTTAAGTTAGGGGCGACTGTGCTCCTAGTAAAAAAAGTTAGTCTGGAGCCCTGGATGATAGATGTTGGACGATGGATGTTGGACATTGGATGATTGATGTTGGATGATGGACGTTGGATGATAGATGATGGATGTTGGACGTTGGATGATAGATGTTGGATGATGGATGTCGGACGATGGATGTTGGATGTTGGATGATGGATGTTGGATGTTGGATGATAGATGTTGGATGATGGATGTTGGACGTTAGGTGTTGGATGATTGATGTTGGATGATGGATGTTGGATGATAGATGTTGGTTGATGGATGTTGGACGTTGGATGATAGATGTTGATGTTAGACGTTAGATATTTAGATGAAGTATTGGATGATAGATGTTAGATAATAAATGTTAGATGATAGATATTGAATGATTAATGTTGATGATAGCGTTGAATATTGGGCGATAGATATTGAATGATAGATATCGGGCGATAGATGATAGATATTGGCGTTAGATGATAGATGTTGGGCGATAGATATTGGGCGTTAGATGATTGATGTTGATGATAGATATTGATGATTGATGATAGGATGTTGAGCGTTAGATGATAGATGTTGAATGATAGATATTGAGCGTTAGATAATAAATGTTGATAGATGATAGATATTGGATGATAGATGTTGGATGATGATATTGGAATATTGACGATATTAGATATTGGATGATAGATATTGAATGATAGATGTTAGACATTAGATAATTGATGTTGAATGATTAATGTTAGATATTGGATGTAAACGATAGATATTGGGCGTTAGATGATTGATGTTGAATAGATATTGAGTTAGATAATAAATGTTGATGATAGATATTGGGCGTTAGATAATGTTAGATGATAGATGTTGACGGATGATATTGGATGATAGATGTCGGATGAATAGATGTTGAGCGTTGAATGATAGATGTTGGATGATAGATATTGGGCGTTAGATGATTGATATTGGATGATAGATATTGGATGACGATAGATATTGGGCGTTAGATATATGTTGAATGATAGATGTTAGATGATGGATATTGGACGTTAGATGATAGATATTGAGATGTTGGATGTTAGATGATAGATGTCGATAGATATTGGACGTTAGATGATAGATGTTGTATGATATTAGATGATAGATGTAGATGATAGATGTTGATGATGGATGTTAGATACGGATGTTAGATGATGATAGATGATAGATATTGAGCGTTAGATGATAGATGTTGGATGATAGATGTTGAGCGTTAGATGATTGATATTAGATGATAGATGTTAGATGATAGATGCTTGAATGATAGATGTTGGATGATAGATAATAAATGTTGAATGATAGATAATAGATGTTAGATGATAGATGTTGATGATAGATATTGGATAATAAATGTTGAATGATGATATGTTAGATATTAGATGATAGATATTGATGATAGATATTGAGCGTTAGATAAATGATGATAGATATTGGGCGATTGAGATGATAGATATTGAGGTTGAATGAGATATTTAGATGATAGATATTGAGCGTTAGATAATTGATGTTGATGATAGATATTAGGCGTTAGATAATATGTTAGATGATAGATGTTGACGTTAGATAGATGTTAGATGATAGATATAGACGATAGATGTTAGATGATAGATGATAGATGTTAGACATTAGATGGTAGATGTTAGATGTTGATGATTGATATTGGATGATAGATGTCAGACGATAGATGTTGAGCGTTGGATGATGTTGGATGATATTTGAGCGTTAGATGATTGATATTGATGATAGATGTTGGATAATAGATATTTAGATGTTAGATGTTGATGATAGATGTCGGACGATAGATATTGGATGATAGATGTTGTATGATAGATGTTAGATGTCGGCGATAGATGATAGATATTGAGCGTTGGATGATAAATGTTAGATGATAGATGATAGATATTAGATGTTGATGATAGATATTAGATGATAGATAGACGTTTGATGATAAATGATAGATATTGGACGTTAGATAATGTTAGATGTTGGATGATTGATGTTGATGATAGATGTTGGACGTTGGATGATAGATGATGGATGTTGGACGTTGGATGATAGATGTTGGATGATGGATGTTGGACGTTGGATGATTGATGTTGGATGATGGATGTTGGATGATAGATGTTGGATGATGGATGTTGGATGATGGATGTCGGACGATGGATGTTGGATGATAGATGTTGGATGATGGATGTCGGACGATGGATGTTGGACGTTGGATGATGGATGTTGGACGTTGGATGATAGATGTTGGATGATGGATGTTGGACGTTGGATGATTGATGTTGGATGATGGATGTTGGATGTCGGACGATGGATGTTGGATGTTGGATGATGGATGTTGGATGTTGGATGATTGATGTTGGATGATGGATGTTGGACGTTGGATGATAGATGTTGGATGATGGATGTTGGATGATGGATGTCGGACGATGGATGTTGGACGTTGGATGATAGATGTTGTATGATGGATGTTGGATGTCGGACGATGGATGATGGATGTTGGACGTTGGATGATAGATGTTGGATGATGGATGTTGGATGATGGATGTTGGATGATGGATGTTGGATTGGACTGTAGAACAATAAGTCACTTCTTGTGTTACGTATTGATATGTTTGTTTTTATTAATGACACAAAAAACTAAAATCTTCTGTCGTGTACTTTGTTTTACTACTTTTCTTGAGAGTTTTTTTTTGCCTTGATATCATTTCAGTATTGATTACTGAGATATTTAACGCGGGTATCGTATTGAAGTCATATATTTGGTATGTTGACACGCACACACAGGCACACACGCACGCACACACACACACGCACACACACGCACACACGTCTGTCTCTCAGAGCCCAGTCTCTGCAGTCATAAGATCCTCATTGGTCTTTTTAATTGTTATGTAAAAGCTGCTCCACGTCACTCCTTCACCCCCTCAGCTTCTCTTCTTCGCCTCCTCCCTCTCTCTCTCTTGATGGAGTGATTTCAGATAACTTTAGACTCACATCGCCTCCACCTCCTCGCCGCTCCCTCCATCGTCCGTCTCTCTGCAGCTTTCCCCACCCTCCCTCGCTCTCTTTTCCTCCCTCCCTTCCCTCCCTCTCTCTCTTCCTCCCTCCCCACCCTCCCTCTCTCTCTTCCTCCCTCCCCACCCTCCCTCTCTCTCTTTTCCTCCCTTCCCTCCCTCTCTCTCTGTCTCCCCCTCTCTCTTTTCCTCCCTCCCTTCCCTCCCTCTCTCTCTTCCTCCCTCCCCACCCTCCCTCTCTCACTTCCTCCCTCCCTTCCCATCCCTCCTTCCCTCTCTCTCTCTTCCTCCCTCCCTCACTTCCCTCCCTCCCTCTCTCTCTCTTCCTCCCTCTCTCTCTCTTCCTCCCTCCCTCCCTCTCTCTCCCTCCCTCCCTCCCTCCCTCGGGGAGCGTGAGTTCTTTGGTAAACGTCTGTTGCCTCAGAGCTTGTCAGCAAAGCCGAAGCTAATTAGCGCGGGAATCACAGAATAATTAGTTTTTCTTCCTGTCGTTTAATTCCCACCACCCTCCATCACCCCTTTCCTCTCCTCCTCCCACCTCCTCCTTTAGTCTCTCTGCTGTCAACACGGTTACCAAGCTCTCCTGTCGCCGTCTGCACTCCTCCTTTAATATCTCTCTTTCTCTTGATTTCCGTATCTCCATCTCTCTCTCTGAAGCCCTTGATTCGTCTCTCTCCTCCCTCTCTTTCTCTCCTCCCTCTCTTTCTTCCTCACAATGCTTCCCTCGCTCCTACATCTGTCTCCTCTCTCCCCTCGGAGTGTTTTCCCGCCCACACCTTTTCTTCCTCTGTTGAGGTTTTCTCTCTCTCTCTCTCCGTCGTGGCCGAGCTTGTTTTCTCGCTCTTGTGCCTTCATCCCACTCTGCTCCCATCTCCCCCTCCCTCCTCTCCCCCTCCCTCCTCTTCCTCTCTCTCTCTCTCTCTCTCTCTCTCTCCAGCGTGCTCTCGTTCCACCCTATATAGCCAGTGTCTGTTTACACATCTATTTACCCCCCCCCCCGACAGTCCACTCCTTCAAAAATTATTTCCCCTATACATCCCTCCCTCCCTCCCTCCTCATGCAGCATCTCTCCATCTCCTCAGGGTGGCTGTTTGCACTCCTTCCTTTATCAACAGCTATCCCTCCTCCTTCACTTCTCTCCTTTTCCTTCTCATCCACTCCTCGATATTGCTCTTGCACCCCCACCTGGTGAAGGTCTGCCATCATCTACACAGGTTGAGCTTCACAGGAGCGACATGTGAGCCGCGTGAACAGATGGAGGTGGAGATGCGTCTGTCCGTGCTTCAGGCTCTAGACGCCATTGAATGCATCACACACACACACACACACACACACACAGACACTGAAGGCTGTGTGTGTAATACTCTATACCCACAATGGAAGCCCGCGGTGTAGAGGGGTTCTGGTGTCACCGCGCTCTTCACTTCCTCTCATCTCTGGGGTCGAACAGTCATGGAAAACCTGGAAACGGATGGAATTTTTTTTATTTTTTTATTACCAGGCCTGGAAAAGTCTTTGGTAATCACAAAAAATGTTGGAAAAGTAATAGAAATGTGTTATAATTATATGTTCATCCATAAAATAAAAATGTCAAGGACTTTTCCAGGTCTGGAAATAACAATTCTTTTTTAATTCCATGACTTTTCCAGGTTTTCCATGACTGTATAACCCTGATGAAAGTATTTCTGGAGCAAACTGACATGGCTTTTTTATAGAATTTATATTTATTTTATTTGTTTCCTAAAACATCTTCATGCCTGAAAATTGCTAATTTGCAATTCCCTGACGTTTCCCGAATTTGTACAATATTGCACATCGCTGTAGTTTAATGATGTCACGGGTAGTTTAATGATGTCACAGGTAGTTTCATGATGTCACGGGTAGTTTAATTATGTCAAGGGTAGTTTAATGATGTCAAAGGTAGTTTAATGATGTCAAAGGTAGTTTAATGATGTCACAGGTAGTTTAATGATGTCACGGGTAGTTTAATGATGTCACAGGTAGTTTAATGATGTCACAGGTAGTTTCATGATGTCACGGGTAGTTTAATGATGTCACGGGTAGTTTAATGATGTCAAAGGTAGTTTAATGATGTCAAAGGTAGTTTAATGATGTCACGGGTAGTTTAATGATGTCACAGGTAGTTTAATGATGTCAAAGGTAGTTTAATGATGTCAAAGGTAGTTTAATGATGTCACGGGTAGTTTAATGATGTCACGGGTAGTTTGATGATGTCAAAGGTAGTTTAATGATGTCACAGGTAGTTTCATGATCTCACGGGTAGTTTAATGATGTCAAATGTAGTTTCATGATGTGACAGGTAGTTTAATGATGGCAAAGGTAGTTTAATGATGTCACGGGTAGTTTAATGATGTCAAAGGTAGTTTTATGATGTCACAGGTAGTTTAATGATGTCACAGGTAGTTTAATGATGTCAAAGGTAGTTTAATGGTGTCACAGGTAGTTTAATGATGTCACATGTAGTTTAATGATGTCACAGGTAGTTTACTGATGTCACAGGTAGTTTAATGATGTCAAAGGTAGTTTAATGGTGTCACAGGTAGTTTAATGATGTCACATGTAGTTTAATGATGTCACAGGTAGTTTAATGATGTCACAGGTAGTTTAATGTTGTCAAAGGTAGTTTAATGATGTCACAGGTAGTTTAATGATGTCACAGGTAGTTTCATGATGTCACAGGTAGTTTCATGATGTCACAGGTAGAGTTTAATGACCATCCCATAATAGTCATTGAAAAAGAAGGTCATAACCACAGATGTGTAGCAGGGAACATGGTGACTACTGGATTAAAAGATTATTGAAACAACAAATTAGCTTTCAGTCTACAACTGTACACCTCTCTCTCTCTCTCTCTGTCTCTCTTTTTCTCTCTCTCCATCTATCTCTCTCTCTCTCTCTCCATCTGTTCCGCTGAGTCGTGCGATCAGTGGAGGGTCCATACATCACCTCTACACCTCCCTTGGGACTCAGTGGAGGGGGGGAGAGGTGGACCCGGGCTGTGTCTACTACCGCGCACTTGAGCACTTCGAGCACTGACTTTCAGTGTTCGAAGTGCGCCACTGAAAAAACCAGCAGAATTCAGTGCACTGAAAGGCCCCGCATGGCGCTCTGCAAACGGGCAAAACATGTCGTGTAAAACGATGGACACTACTCGCCCTAAACGGCCGCCATCTTGGCGACGTAGCGGAAGAGGAGGAGCCCTTTCGCCAGCTTTTCATTTTATTTCTAAAACAATGGCGGACAGCACAAGCGGTAGACCACGAAGCTACAGACCGTAAATGTAAGTATCAGCGGTAATTACACATTGTACTGGTATTACAATGTACTACTAACATGCCATTCTCAGATTAGTGAGCATACCGAGGTAGCATTAGATGCCATTGGATCTGCATGGCAGTTATGATAAGCTAGCTGGCTAATCCACCACCCGGCCAGTCCGACGAAGGTGCACTTTTATCGGACACTTTTAAACGAGCGGCGGGGCAGGTCGGCTCCAGGCGCTTGCTCCAGCGGCAAATCCGACGACAGATAGCTATGTCAGTCATCGGACAGAGTTAAACAACGGATGTTCTGTTAAACAATCGAAATAGCAATTTTAATAATGGATTAACAATGGATATGCTCAGTTTAATAACGGGTTAACATGACACCGCGAACGTTTGCACACACACCGCCCGATAATTAATACCGTTACGATAGCTATCTAACCTTGTCCTTCTAGAAATAATTGTAGCTTTCAGTCATCGTTGTGTTGTTTTTTTAATGTCGTGTATGTATGTATTAATTTAAATGTAATCGTGGTCTGGGACATGGCACTGAATAGCTATCCTATTTCTGTTTCCTGCCCCAGAGACGTTTCCTGGAGGTGCTGGTGCTGGTCCTCTGCTGCCCTCCCGACATCTGCATCTGGCTCCAATGACCTCTGGCACATCACATCCACCTCCAGGGCCTTTAAGAAGATGGACCGCCATCGCGTCTTCAGTATCCCGAAGGACCTCACCACAACACACCTCGCCTTTGACAGGCAGCAGTTGTAGCTTGTAGGTGGACAGGCTGCCTGAAGGGGGTCATGAGGCAGATGGGTTGGGACAGGCAGGGGGAGCCACCATCCCCAGGATACAGTATCCTGGTGGAGGGATGACTGCTCATAGAAGATGGGGCTGTTATTCAGGACCCTGGCATCATGCACTGAGCCGGGGCCTGTCGAGGCCCTGGCCACCACCCGATAGGAGGTGGCGCTGGCAAGCCAAAAATACAAACTAGGCGGAGATCTCGGGGCTAACCGTGGTCAGTCAGTGCCCAGCACAGCCATGAGGGCGTTGAATGACACTCGGTGAGCCTGAAGTCCACCCTCATGTCACTGTGGCCATCAAAATACAACGCCAGCAGTGGCATTGCAACATTGATACGGCAGCGCCGCCTGGGACTGGGTGGCTGCTGTAGAGTGTGTGTGGAGGGGAAGGGAAGATTATATTAATATGTAAGTCACTTTATCAATAAAATGTTGTCATTGAGGTTTTGTAGTCTTTTATTGCGTTTTCTGATTTATATTAGAATTGATGCATGTTTGTAAAAATAATTAATATGCCTGTGTGTTCAATTGCTAATTGATTCCAGTATCAGGGTGAACTTCACTACAACAGTCAAAGTAGGCCTATTACTGTGTGAATTCAAGCAGATGATGCCTATCATTTCAGTGGATAATTCTTAAAACTAATTGGAATCTAGGGACAAACATGTACAGATTTGTCATGTTTTATTTCCATATGGTGTGTATGTGGATTGCAAAGAAGAAGGCTACTTCTGACAAAGATAATTGAGAATTTAGCATACCTAGCAAGGATAATTTAATTGCAACTACTACATGAAGCTATGCTGTGAAGGTAAGGCAAAATCACAATTAAATTTACATATACCATCTCGACTTCAGCCAGAAGGCGGAGGCTCCTGCCGCGATTGTGGAGGTATCGCAGTTTCCACATGGGGTGGAGAAAGGGGTAAACAAGGGACAACAAGAGGGCAAGAAGTGCATTCATTTTGTCACTTTAAGGGTTAGGGTATCGCAAGCAGATTTGCATACGTCACTCCCGGCTTAATTTCGCGGGTGCCGTGAACAGATTTGCGTCCGTCACTTCCGCCAAGTGGTTAACGTAAGTGTTCCATTTGAGACAGCACTTCATCAGCGACGCAGTACACTGCAATGCAGTGCACTGAATTGCAGTGTACTTCGTTAAGTGCGCGGTAGTAGACACAGCCCCGGTGTTTTCTCTCTTGGATTAGAGTTCCATCTGCTTCAGGAAGAGAGGAACACTTTCCACTTCCTACTTCCTGTTATCCGATGACTGATGGGCACACAGTCCCAGAGGGTCACATTGACATAGAGAGAGAGAGGGATGGAGAAAGAGAGAAAGAGACGAGGAGAGCAATAGGGAGGAAATGTGTGTGTGTGTGTGTGTGTGTGTGCATTATACTTGAGTTCATATTTTGTCTCCCAAAAATGTATGCTGTTGTTCAACTTTCAAAATTGTGTCCCCGCACGACACCTCCTAGTCAGGTCCTCACGGGTCCGCAAGTTCAAGTATGTGTGTGTGTGTTTGATGGAGGGATGAGGGGGTATCGCCAAACAAGCAGAGCAAAAGAGACAAAGAGAGTGAAATGGAGAGAATTTGGCGAGAGAGAGAGAGAGAGAATGCAATAATGTAATCCAGCAGCTGAGGAATGGAGGTGTCTCCACTCTGAAGCTTTTAGTCCATATTTCTACTTTTTACGGCAGATTTCATCATATTACCAAAAGGCCATTTTGTCTCTCTTGTGGATAATAGGCTGCTGTGGAATTGTTGCAGATGCCGGCTTAGATAATGGTCATTCTCTCTCTCTCTCTCTCTCTCTCTCTCTCTCTCTCTCTCTCTCTCTCTGTCCTCCCCTGCTTTCCAGAAGGAGAGGTAAGGCAGAGGAGGTAAAGGAGAAGAGATTAATGGTGTCCAAAGATGAGTGGAGGGCGATGGAGATGGAAAGGCAGCTAGTGTAGGACTAAAGGAAGTGAGGAGAGACGTGTACGACTAAAGGAAGTGAGGAGAGAAGTGTACGACTAAAGGAAGTGAGGAGAGACGTGTAAGACTAAAGGAAGTGAGGAGAGACGTGTAAGACTAAAGGAAGTGAGGAGAGAAGTGTACGACTAAAGGAAGTGAGGAGAGAAGTGTACGACTAAAGGAAGTGAGGAGAGAAGTGTACGACTAAAGGAAGTGAGGAGAGAAGTGTACGACTAAAGGAAGTGAGGAGAGAAGTGTACGACTAAAGGAAGTGAGGAGAGACGTGTAAGACTAAAGAAAGTGAGGAGAGAAGTGTAAGACTAAAGAAAGTGAGGAGAGAAGTGTACGACTAAAGGAAGTGAGGAGAGACGTGTAAGACTAAAGGAAGTGAGGAGAGAAGTGTACGACTAAAGGAAGTGAGGAGAGACGTGTAAGACTAAAGGAAGTGAGGAGAGAAGTGTACGACTAAAGAAAGTGAGGAGAGAAGTGTACGACTAAAGGAAGTGAGGAGAGACGTGTACGACTAAAGGAAGTGAGGAGAGAAGTGTACGACTAAAGGAAGTGAGGAGAGAAGTGTACGACTAAAGGAAGTGAGGAGAGACGTGTAAGACTAAAGGAAGTGAGGAGAGAAGTGTACGACTAAAGGAAGTGAGGAGAGACGTGTAAGACTAAAGGAAGTGAGGAGAGACGTGTAAGACTAAAGGAAGTGAGGAGAGACGTGTAAGACTAAAAGAAGTGAGGAGAGAAGTGTAAGACTAAAGGAAGTGAGGAGAGAAGTGTACGACTAAAGGAAGTGAGGAGAGACCTGTACGACTAAAGGAAGTGAGGAGAGAAGTGTACGACTAAAGGAAGTGAGGAGAGAAGTGTATGACTAAAGGAAGTGAGGAGAGACGTGTAAGACTAAAGGAAGTGAGGAGAGACGTGTAAGACTAAAGGAAGTGAGGAGAGAAGTGTACGACTAAAAGAAGTGAGGAGAGAAGTGTAAGACTAAAGGAAGTGAGGAGAGAAGTGTACGACTAAAGGAAGTGAGGAGAGAAGTGTACGACTAAAGGAAGTGAGGAGAGAAGTGTACGACTAAAGGAAGTGAGGAGAGAAGTGTACGACTAAAGGAAGTGAGGAGAGAAGTGTACGACTAAAAGAAGTGAGGAGAGAAGTGTACGACTAAAAGAAGTGAGGAGAGAAGTGTAAGACTAAAGGAAGTGAGGAGAGAAGTGTACGACTAAAGGAAGTGAGGAGAGACGTGTAAGACTAAAGGAAGTGAGGAGAGAAGTGTACGACTAAAGGAAGTGAGGAGAAGTGTACGACTAAAGGAAGTGAGGAGAGAAGTGTACGACTAAAGGAAGTGAGGAGAGAAGTGTAAGACTAAAGGAAGTGAGGAGAGAAGTGTACGACTAAAGGAAGTGAGGAGAGAAGTGTACGACTAAAGGAAGTGAGGAGAGAAGTGTAAGACTAAAGGAAGTGAGGAGAGAAGTGTAAGACTAAAGGAAGTGAGGAGAGAAGTGTAAGTATATAGAGTGTGCTTACATTCACACTCTATAGACATATATTTATTTATATATATAAATATATTTCTACATATATGTGTGTATGTAAGCACACTCTATACACACACATATATGTATATATATGTGTATATATATATATATGTATATATATATGTGTATATACTTAGTGTATGTTAGCACACTGCTACACTGGACCATCTCACTGGAATATGGAAGGGTGGAGGGAAAGGGGGGAGGAGGAATCAAGATGGAGGTAAGAGGAAGAGGAAGGCAGTCGGATGATGTGAAGACGAGAGGGGAGGGGGGGGCCTGAAGAAACACATAAAGAAGGAGATGGAGAGACTGAGGAGGGATGGATGGAGGGAAGGAAAAGTCTGCTCCCAGACTACAGCAGAGGGAGAAGAAAAGAGAGGGAGAGAGCGAACGCGGGATTGCCTTACAGCAGCTAATGGCTTCTATGGAGAGAGAGAGAGAGAGAGAGAGAGTAAAGAGGGGGGGGCATAATGAGGGCAGACATAGATCTAGAGAGGGAGATGAGGAGGGAGAGACAAAGAGAGGTGGAGGTTAGACGGCCGCTCGGTAAAGATGGAGTCAGAGAAACCGGGAGGGGAGAGTGAAAGAGAGGGAAGCGGTAAATGGAGAAAAGGAGGAGGAGGAGGGGGGAGGAGGAGAGGAAGAAGCAGAATGATGGCAGCCGAGGATCCAGACGTTAAATGAGCTACAGCGGGAATAAAGATGGATGAGCGTAGAAAACAAATGTGAGACAGGTAAAACAAATGAAAGAGGGAGGAGGAGGAGGAGGAGGAGGAGGAGGAGGAGGAGGAGGAGGAGGAAGAGGAGGAGGAGGAGGAGTAAAGCGCTGTTGGGCGATTTGAAGCGGGTGAACAAAGAATGGAGGAATAAATGGAAGATGGGTCGAGTCAAAGGGAGGGAGAGCAGCGTAGGGCGGTGGAGGGGCTCGATGAAGGGATGAGAAATGAAAGAGAAGGAGGGATGGATGGAGTGAGAGCAAAAAGAGAGACGGGAGCACCGAGTGAGACAGAAGGAGGACAGCGAAGAGAGGAGGTTCATCGTAAAGATGGAGGACGGCTGGATGGATGAATAAAGAAAGCAGTTTGCTGTCATGAGAGAGAGAGAGAGAAAGAGAGGGAGAGGGAATGGAGGTGAAGTCATCTTTACCTCCATTAAAGAACTGATCACGTGAATAACTCTCTGGTTGTGATAGCCTCACACACACACGGACGCACACAACAGGACACACACTCGCCTCTCGCTCTCTGTTTACACCTCCAGATACAAGCTGTGTGTAGAACACACACACACACAGAGACACACACACACACATACAGAGACACACACACACACACACACACACACGTGGTGATGAAGCAGGGGATGATATGAAAGGACGAGAGAGTGATGGAGAGAGAAAGAGCAGTCCACCTGCTGTGGCTCCACGACGTGCCACTCTCAGCCGCCATGAATAGATTATATACACACACACACAGACACACACACAGACACACACACACAGACACACACAGAGAGACACACACAGAGACACACATACAGACACACACACACACACAGAGAGACACACAGAGACACACACACAGACACACACACAGACACACACAGAGACACACACAGAGACACACATACAGACACACACACACACAGAGAGACACACAGACACACACACAGACACACACACACAGACACACACAGAGAGACACACACACAGACACATACAGAGACACACACACACAGACACACACACACAGACACACACAGAGAGACACATACAGACACACACACACACACAGAGAGACACACAGAGACACACACACAGACACACACACACAGAGACACACAGAGACACACACAGACACACATACAGAGACACACATACAGAGACAGACACACACACACACACACACACACACACACACAGAGACACACACACAGACACACACACACACACATACAGAGACACACACACAGAGACACACACACACACATACAGAGACACACACACACACACACACACACACACACAGACACACACAGACACACACACACAGAGAGACACACACAGAGACGCACACACACTATTCTCCCGGACCCGTCCTCTCGCCCATGTGCGCGTGTGTCTTTAAGGTATCCATGGCGACCGTTTCCAAGGTGATTCACCGCAGCACCTGGTCCCTCTCGGGGTGAGACACTCGTCCCGCTCGCCACCATCACTCCCCCGGCCGCCGATGATCTCCTCTCCTCCGCTCGGCTCACGCTCCCTCGCGTCCTCGCCTCCTCGCTCCCTCGTCTCCTCACTCCCTCGCCTCCTCACCTTCTCGCCTCCTCACTTCCTTACCTCCTCTCCTCCTCGCTCCCTCACCTCCTCGCTCCTTGCCTCCCCACTCCCTCACCTCATCGCCTCCTCTCCTCCTCTTCTTCTCACCTCCTCGCCCCATCGCCCACCCACCTCCTCGTCTCCTCGCCCCCTCGTCTCCTCGGCTCTCCACCTCCTCGCCCCCTCGTCTCCTCGCCTCCCCACCTTCTTTCTGAGGCGGTTCTTTTTGAGGCGTCAACCTAAGTGTGTGTGTGTGTGGTTGCGTGTGTGGTTGTGTGTGTGTTTGTGTGTGTGGTTGTGTGTGTGGTTGTGTGTGTGGTTGCGTGTGTGGTTGCGTGTGTGGTTGCGTGTGTGGTTGCGTGTGTGGTTGCGTGTGTGGTTGCGTGTGTGGTTGCGTGTGTGGTTGTGTGTTCAAGATTCAAGATTCAAGATTCAAGATGTTTTATTTGTCACATACACACACAGGGTGTGCAGTGAAATGAAAGTGGCAATGCTCAGCAGGAATGTGCAAGGGCAACAAGTACACACTATTTACAATAAAAAACAACACAATATTTACAGTAAGTGTGTGTGTGTGTGTGTGTGTGTGTGCCTAAGAGGGACAGTTGTGTGGGTCTATGTGGGGTCCTGGTGGTCGGAGTTCACAGTCCTGATGGCCTGAGGAAAGAACCGCTCAGTCAGTCTCTGTTCTTGTGCGTCATGGCGCCTGGGCGCGTGTGTGTGTGTGTGGCTGTGTGTGTGGTTGCGTGTGTGGTTGCGTGTGTGGTTGCGTGTGTGGTTGCGTGTGTGGTTGCGTGTGTGGTTGTGTGTGTGGTTGCGTGTGTGGTTGCGTGTGTGGTTGCGTGTGTGGTTGTGTGGTTGCGTGTGTGTGTGGCTGCGTGTGTGGTTGTGTGTGTTGCGTGTGTGGTTGCGTGTGTGTGTGTGTGTGTGGTTGTGTGTGTGGTTGTGTGTGTGGTTGCGTGTGTGGTTGCGTGTGTGGTTGTGTGTGTGGTTGCGTGTGTGGTTGCGTGTGTGGTTGCGTGTGTGGTTGTGTGTGTGGTTGCGTGTGTTCTAGCCGTGCGCTCTAATACACAACACGTGTTTGTTTGTGTTCTTCGTTGCTTCATCTTCACATGTTCAGCACAACAAACTGGGAACAGATGCCGTCCCGTCGTCTCATTGGTCGACGTGACGGTGTCATAACCGACGCGTCTCAGAGACATTAGTTGTGCGATTTGTTAAAAACAGTTCCATTAATGTTCAAAACCCCGAGGAATCTATAATCTCATTCCAAGTAACGGTTTAATTTAGTCGTCGTGGGTCATTAGATGCGACTTACAATGTTTATGAAATATATAACTTGTGTCTCTTTCATTATGGAACGCATTGACATAAAAAGAGTAAATGAGATTAATTGTGATTTAACGTTCACGATTAAAACTTTAACGCGTCTCCCACGACGCCGCCATGTGTTTTAATTAGAGCTGCACGACGAATCCATATGAATCTGAAGCTACGATTGGCTGATAGTTCCACACACACACACACGCTGTCCACGCTTCGTGGTCGTCCGTAGAGCATCACGCCGGAGTGGATTAGGCCTGATATTTAAATGTCGTAGAAGAGTCGCGTTGCTTTGCTTTCAAATATCCATTTGTGTATTTTGACAGAAGACGTTAAGAAGTTATTTTTCTTTTATCCAAGTCCGTGTGATCGTCATCTCCGAGTTCTGGACGTGGGTTATCGACAGCAGCGATCGCATAGGAATCGTATACTCTTTGAAATGTAGATGTTGCATGTTTTTTAAGGTTATTTATAGAGTCGTAAAGGACAACTACGTGTTTATGACTACTGGCTGCTTCGTATGGTGGAGGTTGTTGTTTATAGATTGTGAATTATATAATCTACAATACTGTAGAAGGAGCTTAACCCCCATGCAGTGACAAACATAATCGTCTTTTTATTCATCCCACATACATCGATACTTCAGTATATATAGATTGTGTATTCTGTATATCTAAATATATATTTATTTATATATATTGATATATATACAGGACTGTCTCAGAAAATTAGAATATTGTGATGAAGTTCTTTATTTTCTGTAATGCAATTAAAAAAACAAAAATGTCATGCATTCTGGATTCATTACAAATCAACTGAAATATTGCAAGCCTTTTATTCTGATTTATTGCTGATTATGGTTTACAGCTTAAGAAAACTCAAATATCCTATCTCTAAATATTAGAATATCATGAAAAAGTATACTAGTAGGGTATTAAACAAATCACTTGAATTGTCTAATTAACTCGAAACACCTGCAAGGGTTTCCTGAGCCTTGACAAACACTCAGCTGTTATAAATCTTTTTTTTACTTGGTCTGAGGAAATATTAAAATTTTATGAGATAGGATTTTAGAGTTTTCTTAAGCTGTAAGCCATAATCAGCAATATTAAAAGAATAAAAGGCTTGCAATATTTCAGTTGATTTGTAATGAATCCAGAATGCATGACATTTTTGTTTTTTTAATTGCATTACAGAAAATAAAGAACTTTATCACAATATTCTAATTTTCTGAGACAGTCCTGTATAGTTATATATATTTAGATGTATGTATATATATATATTCATATATATTTTATATATATATATTTATATATATTTTATATATATATATTATATATATATTTACATATATATTTACATATATATTTTTTTTTATATTATATATATATATATATATATATATATATATATATATATACAGTATTGATTCAGGCTGAAACTCCAGCTCACACGTTCATCGAGCCGTCCGATGACTCGTGTCTTTTACAGCATTTATATTTGCGTGCTCTTCCACACGTCACCACCGGGGGTTCAAGGTCAGCCGGCGCGAAGCCGAAGGACCTTGACGAGCGCTCGCTGTGAGAGGGCCGTGACCCCGTGACCTTCACGGCGTTCGCTCGCTCCGTGCCTCTGTACCGCAAAACCCCCCGAAGAGCAACACGGCAGATGTACTTCCTGTCCGTGTTCCCGGGCTGAAGGCGGCCGCACACGAGAGGCTAATGGAGCTTCTCCTCATCCATCCAGCCGGCACTCTGTCTCCTCCTCCTCCTCCTCCTCTTCACACTCCCTCCCTCCTTCCTTCCTCCCTCCTCCCTTCCTTCTCTTACACAAGTGGGTGACAGATGTGAGCCACTCTGGAGAGCACACAGACACCCAGCACTCTGCTGCCAGGCGCCGCCGCTCTTCAAGACCGAGTGTGTGTGTGTGTGTGTGCGTGTGTGTGTGCGTGTGTGTGTGTGCGTGTGCGTGTGTGTGTTGACGCATGATGTGTTTCTGAAAGCCTTTATGCATGCAACTGCAAGGCATCGTGTCTGTCTTTGTGTTTCTTTGTTTTTTTTAATGCACGTACAGTATTGTGTGCGTGCGTGTGTGTGTGTGTGTGCGTGTCTGTATGTGTTTTGTGAGTGTGTGTGTGTGTGTGTGTGTGTTTTTATAGTATCGAGTGCAGCCTTTAAATCTAGCCGCCGTGTGGTGACCATGTGATCAGGTGATTTAATACCAGCGTATGCAGATACACACACACACAGAATAAAGTACACACTCATTTCTGAGACGTAGGAATGAAACGGACAACCTCACACACACACATACACACACACACACTCTCACTTACACACACACACACACACACACACTCCCTCTCACTTACACACACATGCACACACACACATTTCCGCTCACTTCACGTGTAATGTAATCACCTGGGCTCTCCATGCTTCCTAACTCAATAACGCTGACAGGCTCCACCACACACACACACACACGCACACACACACATGCACGCACACACACACACGCACACACGCACACACACACACACACGCACACACACACACACACGTCCTCCGGAACAACCTGTGATACGTTTACCTCTCCTTTCATTTGTATCCGCTCTGCTCCTTCCTGCCTCAAACCTGATCTATTAGCAGTGTGTGGTACCTGATGCGGTTTGAAACCCTGTTCCTCCTCTACTCCTCCTCCTCTTCCTCCTCCTCTACTCCTCCTCCTCTTCCTCCTCCTCTACTCCTCCTCTGCTCCTGTCTGCTCCTCCTCCTCTGCTCCTCCTCCTCTACTCCTCCTCCTCCTCCTCTACTCTTCCTCCTCTACTCCTCCTCCTCTTCCTCCTCCTCTACTCCTCCTCTACTCCTGCTCCTCTGCTCCTCCTCCTCTACTCCTCCTCCTCTACTCCTCCTCCTCTGCTCCTCCTCCTCCTCTACTCCTCCTCTGCTTCTCCTCCTCCTCCTCTACTCCTCCTCCTCCTCTACTCCTACTCCTCTACTCTTCCTCCTCTACTCTTCCTCCTCTACTCTTCCTCCTCTACTCCTCCTCCTCTGCTCCTCCTCCTCTACTCCTCCTCCTGTGCTCCTCCTCCTCTGCTCCTCCTCCTCCTCTACTCCTCCTCCTCCTCTGCTCCTCCTCCTCCTCTACTCCTCCTCCTCTGCTTCTCCTCCTCCTCCTCTACTCCTACTCCTCCTCCTCCTCCTCTACTCCTCCTCCTCTGCTCCTCCTCCTCTGCTCCTCCTCCTCTGCTCCTCCTCCTCCTCTACTCCTCCTCCTCTGCTTCTCCTCCTCCTCCTCTACTCTTCCTCCTCTACTCCTCCTCCTCCTCTGCTCCTCCTCCTCTACTCCTCCTCCTGTGCTCCTCCTCCTCCTCTACTCCTCCTCCTCTGCTCCTCCTCCTCTACTCCTGCTCCTCCTCCTCTACACCTCCTCTGCTCCTCCTCCTCTACTCCTCCTCCTCTGCTCCTCCTCCTCTACTCCTCCTCCTCCTCCTCTGCTCCTCCTCCTCCTCTACTCCTCCTCCTCTGCTTCTCCTCCTCCTCCTCTACTCCTCCTCCTCTGCTCCTCCTCCTCTACTCCTCCTCTGCTCCTCCTCCTCCTCTGCTTCTCCTCCTCCTCCTCTACTCCTCCTCCTCTACTCCTCCTCCTCTACTCTTCCTCCTCTACTCCTCCTCGTCTGCTCCTCCTCCTCTACTCCTCCTCCTGTGCTCCTCCTCCTCTACTCCTCCTCCTCCTCCTCTACTCCTCCTCCTCTGCTCCTCCTCCTCTACTCCTCCTCTGCTCCTCCTCCTCTGCTCCTCCTCCTCTACTCCTCCTCCTCCTCCTCTGCTCCTCCTCCTCTGCTCCTCCTCCTCTACTCCTCCTCCTCTGCTTCTCCTCCTCCTCTGCTTCTCCTCCTCCTCCTCCTCCTCCTCCTCTACTCCTCCTCCTCCTCTACTCCTCCTCTCCTCCTCTGCTCCTCCTCCTCCTCCTCTACTCCTCCTCCTCTGCTTCTCCTCCTCTACTCCTCCTCCTCTGCTCCTCCTCCTCCTCCTCTACTCTTCCTCCTCTACTCCTACTCCTCTACTCTTCCTCCTCTACTCCTACTCCTCTACTCCTCCTCCTCTACTCTTCCTCCTCTACTCCTCCTCCTCTACTCCTCCTTCTCCTCCTCCGCCAGGAGCAGAACCACCGAGGCTCATTAGCCGCTGACCCATTTCTTTTTGAGGAGCATGAAACTCTGAGGCTGCCGGTTCTAACTGAAACATATAAACATATAAATGTATAAACATATAAACATATAAATGTATAAACATATAAACATATAAATATATAAACATATAAACGTATAAACATATAAACATTAAACATATAAATATATAAATATATAAACATATAAACGTATAAATATATAAACATATAAATCCCTAACATATCCTTAAATAACTCTTTAAATGTTATTATTGTTTATTTTGAGTGCAGAAATATTGAACATGAATCCATTTGATTTTAAACCTTCAAAATAAAAGCACGGGGTTATTGTTCTTTACATTTCTTGATGAAAAGGTGATCGCGTGTCTTTTTCAAGCCGTCGGGGGGGCGACCGCATAGAACGACGTGGCGGGCCGGATTCGGGCCCTCGGGCCTCGTGTTGGACACCAGATGCTCTTTGTTGTATTATTACACGACAGAAAGATGGAGAAGGAAAAGGTAGAAAGTAAAATGTGTGTTTGTGGAGGGTTGACCATCACGCCTCCTCCTCCTCTTCCTCTTCCTCCTCCTCCCGGGCGCCATCTGCTCCTCACCGCGGCAACTGTTGCCAAGGGGTACCTGCTCTCCTCCCCTCTAGCCCACCTTTTACTCCTCCTCCTCTTTTTGGCTAGTTTCCCTCCTGCTTTTTTTCCTCTCCTCCCCCTAAAGCGATATCTTCTCTCCCTCTTTTCCCCACGCGTGTTCTTTCCTCTTCCCCTCCATTAACCGGAGGATACCTGCTCTCTACTCAACGGGCTTTATTGGCGTGACATTCGATTGGCTGTACATTAGCGGCGCTCCGGCACGCCGCTAATGGCCCCCGAGTGACTCTACCGCTCTTTTTCATCCTTTCTTTCTCTTTTTGCACGCTTAAGTTTAAGTCATATGGTCAGCCACACACACACACACACACACACACACACACACACACGTGCCACCTCCACCAAAAGTCTTTAATTCTCTCAGACTTCCCCCCCTCCTCCTCCTCCTCCTCCTCCTTCCTTTGAAATCCATCTCTCTTCCGCTCCCTCTCTTCGTTCCCTTGCAATTGTGTGACATGACTCAGCCCCCCCCCCCCTCTCTCTGTCTACAGAGAGGAAGAGAGAGAGAACCAGAGAACGAGTGGAGGAGAAAGGAGTTTGATGGTGGGGTATTTAGAGAGAAAGGAAGAAAAGAGTGAGGGGGTGGAAAGAGAGAGAGAGAGACAGAGAGAGATTTTTTTGATTTTTGAAAAACACTTTATTTACATTTCTTTAACCATTACGTTTCTTTAAAAATGAAGTGTTTTAAAAAATCGGGTCGTTTAAAATAAAAGCAAACAAACAAAACAAAATATTTAAAAAACAGAAACACATGCTTTACCTAATAAAAAGTGGTGCAAACACCAGCTCCTCCTCCACCACAGAACAAACAATACCTTTAAAACACCAGCGTTGTTTAAAAGCATCCAGGTCTCCAATGTGTTTATAAAACCTGAACTCCAGCCAGAGTCTGGCTCTGATGTTACAGAGCCACACTGCCTTGGCTTCCTGCCCCTCTCTGTTTTCCACCCGGGACTTCCTTGTTAAATAAATGGCCATTTTGGCCGCGGATAAAAATTAAGGAGCTGCCACTTTTCTTTTTCCGTTTTTGTAGGCAGCTCCCATGAGCAAAACCTTCTCTGTAAAAGCCACATTAAAAAGACTAAAAACCAATGTTAAAAGAGTGAAGAAACTCAAAAGTCTCTTACACTCGTTAAAAACATGGTAAATAGTCTCCCGGAGGTCACAGAAGGGCACTGGCTCAGGACAGCGGGATTGATTACCGCAATAAAAGCGTTGGATGCGACAGCACCGTGTAAAATCCGCCACTGGAGGTCAGCGGTCCTTTTCTTCAGGGAGGCTTGTATAGGACCCCACTGCGGGCCAGGGCCTCCATGCCCAAGTCTCTCTGACCACACAGTGGGCGGTCTGTTGCACAGTCTGGACCTGTTGATACTCTTCACGAGGTTAAAATACAAAGTCTTCTTGTCTGCTTTGTTCAGTGTGCAGTTTTCTGGGTGGCTCGTTCTTAGCAGGGGCGGTGAGTCCCCTAGCTCCGGGCTGAGGGAGATGTCTGGGAAGGGTCTGCAGGGTCCGGCTCTGCTCTCTGCTGGCTGTAGTCGTTGAGGAGGCTCCTCTCCAACCCGGTCAGCCTCTGCCTCCACAGCTCCAGGAGCCTCCTCGCCACCCGGTCGGAATGCATCCCCAGCAGGGAGCCCAGGGCCGGGGTCGCTCAGCGTCGGCCCCACTGCATCCACCAACTGCTGCAGGAAAGGGTCTTTGTTCGCAGCAGCGCCCCGTTAGTCCAGGGTGACGCTGCTGCTAATGTCCAGTCATGCATTATAAATTAATGGTTCTCTCAACAACCAGAACAGAGAGTCAGACTGTGGGCACCTTTCGTGCTTAAAAGGGCCCACGACTTAAAACACCCTGATAAAAGGAGGCAGCCCACTTAGTTTTAAAATGCTGGAGTCTATTAAAACAGAGCAGTATCCAGCCCCAGGTTGTCAACACGTCTGAGGATGCAGCTGGCCACGTCTCGCCACACTAAAAACCCGGACTCGTTAAAACTTCTGAACAAACTGTAATCTAAAAGTGGCCGTCCGGCTGGCCAGGTGGACGAGGCCCTGTCCCCCTCCTCTCTGGCTAAAACAGCACCCCTGTGGCACCCAGTGTAGACCCTCCCAAAAGAAATCCACCATCTTCTTTTGTATGTTAGCTAAGAAGCCAGAGGAGGGTCTAACACGTCAACCTGTGCCACAGTTGGGATGCAATAAGATTGTTTAAAACCAGTACTCTACCCTTAAAAGACATCTGGGGAGCAGCCACTTCCATTTGGAAAGTTTCCTCTATCTTCTCTGTGACGCCTCCCAGTTCTTCTGGACCATGCTCGGTTTCCCAGGTATATTCCTAAATATTTAAAACCGTCCTTTTCCATATGAGCTTTTGTGGAAGAACCGGAGGCCGCCACGCCACTCCCCACAGCGAGGGCTTCGCTTTTCTTCCAGTTCACCCTCGCTGATGATGCCGTGCTAAAATCATGTACTATTTGATTTAAAAGGTTTACATCATTTTGATTCTTGATAAAAACAACAACGTCGTCGGCATATGCCGATAAAATCATTCCTTTACTAAAACCAGGTAAAAACAAACCATGTAGGCTAGGCGTATTTTAATGAGGAGGGCTCGAGGAGAGTCGTAGAGCATCCCGGACAGAGCACAGCCCTGCCGGACCCCTACTCACTCTAAAAGGAGCACACAGCCTGCCGTTTATCTTCAGCACACTCTCAACATTACTGTACAACACCTTGATCTTAGCTATGAAGCCAGCGCTGAACCCAAACTTCCCAGAACTTTCCAGAGGAAGCCGTGTTCAACGCGGTCAAAAGCCTTTTCCTGATCTAGAGAAATCAGACCAGTGTCCATACCCAACGAGCTGGAGACCTCCAAAACGTCCCGAATGAGGTGGGCGTTGTCCACCATGGACCTGCCGGGCACACAGTAGGTCTGGTCCCGATGGAGGACCTGCTCCATAGCTCCCCTCAGCCTGGAGGCGAGGACCCTGGACAGAAGCTTGTAATCCACACACAGCAGAGACACAGGCGCCAGTTACCGATGTCCTGCGGGTTTCCTTTGTTTGGCAGTAGCGTCAGCACTGGCCTTCGGCAGGGCACCCGCATGGCACCAGAGGCCAGACTCTCATTGAAGCGTCTAGGATGTCCCTCCGAGGACATCCCAGTATTTTTTGTAAAATTCAGCGGGGAGGCCGTCCATTCCGGGGGCGCGCCCGCCTTGCACTCCCTGCAGGACAGCTTTCAGCTCTTGGGGTTATGGGTCTGTCGAGCTCCTCATTAGTCTCCTCGGAGACCTGAGGCAGCTCCCACAGAGCCCCTCCGTCGACTCTCCCTCCTCCCTATACTCAGTGGCATAAAGGGAGGTAAAACCCCACCGCCGCTTCCGGATCTGGCTTGGCTCCACAACCGACTGCCCTCGTCCGTCAGCAGTGAGTGGATCACTCGCCCTGCCCACTCCTCTTCTCCAGGCCGAAGAAGAAGCTAGAGGAGTGTCCATCTCGCGATGGTCTGGAATCGGGACCTGACCAGTGCGCCTTGCACTTTACTTGAACAGGTCGGCGAGCCGCTTTTTACTGAGGACTTCAATATGTCCTCGATCTCCTGTGGACTCGCTTAAACTTTCTAGGTCCACTATCTCAGTCTCCAGGTCCTTCATAGATCTGGTGGCGTCTCTAGTGACGTTGAAAGTGTGCTGCTGACAAAGGAGCTTAATTTCTACCTTACCACGGTCCCACCACTGCCTAAGATTATTAAAATCACTCTTCCTCAGCCTAAAATGCCCCAAAATAAAACAACACCTCTCTAAAATTCCTATCGAAAGTTAAAACTGTATTAAAATGCCAATATGCGCTCCTAGGTAAAAAATTCCTAATAAAAACATGACATAAAACCAAAGAGTGATCAGTAAAACCAGTCGGAACAATGCTGCACATTTTAAAAATATTAAAATGGTGCTTAAAAACATAAATACGGTCTAACCTGGCTGAGGAGATCCTTCCCTCCCTAACGTGGGACCATGTGTACTGTCGGCAGTCCGGATGCATCCTTCTCCACACGTCCACCAGACCATGAGAATGGACCAGCCTCCTCAGCACCTGCTGTGAAGCTGGATGTGGCTCTGTGTGGTTTCTGTCATTAAAATCATCCTCTGTGCAGTTAAAATCCCCCCCCAAGAATAAAAATCCTCCGAGGCACAGTCATTTAAAACATCATTAACTTTGGATAAAACAGCTGCCTCTCTGTCCCAGTTGTTGGAGCATAGATATTTATAAAAACCACGTTAAAAGGTCGAACCGTGCTTTCACAAAGAACAGCCTCCCTCCACGATGTGTTTGACCTCCAGTGACCGAGGCTGAAGGCCCTGGAGAAGAGGAAGCCCACTCCTCCACTGAGGTTGGTGTTGTGGCTCAGGAGGACTTCGCCCACTCCCTCCTCCAGTCCGCCTCGTTGGTGCTGTCGCTGTCGTCTCTTGTAAGAAGAGAACATCGTTGGCCTTCATCTTGTTAAATTCATAAATTGATGTTCTCTTCTTACTGTCCCTCGCTCCATTTACGTTTAAAACTCCGACTCTGAATGTGTTCATTAAAAGAAAAGAGTTTAAAAAACAAATAAAACTTAAAACCAACAAATCAAATAAAACACACATTGGAGCTCTCCACCTCCCCCTGCTGGATGCACTCCTTTACTTTGGGCAAAAACTTTTTGATCCTAAAAACCTCTTGTTTGTCTAATTTTTTTCCCCTCATGTGGAAATGGCACGAGTGTACAAAGGCCACGAGGTCAGGGAAGTGATCCTTGACCTCTACTTTTTTTTTCCCTTTTGTTTTGTGCAGAAACAGCCTGATCTCATCATCTGTGTACAGCTTTTGCGTCTGAATATTTGTTAAAAACAGAGGAGAGTCGCTGTCCTCTGACCCCTCCTCGTCACTACTGTCCTCCACCGGCCCCGCCCCCTGACTCCTCCTCCTCACTTCCACCCTGCTGGCCTTGGCCTCGCTGCCAGCGCTCTGGCCACTCTTCTTTCTCTTTGAGGCTCCTTTCTGCCCCCCTGCTTCCTCCTCGTCCATCTCCACCTGCTCCGCCCCCTCCTCCCCTGCACCGTCCTCCTCCACCTCTTCGCCTCCCCCCACCTGTCCTACCCCCTCAATGGGCTTCTCGCCACCCCTGTCCTCGTCTTTTTTTTCCTTTTCCTCCTCTTTCTCACTTTCCTCATTATTCTCCACCCCACTCCCCACTTCCACCTCTAAGCCCGTGCCACCATCACCACCACCACCAATATTATTTTTTTTTTTAATCTTTTTTTGTTTTTTCCCCCCTTCTTTTTCTTGTTTTCTTTCCTCCTCCCCACTTCCCACCTCACCCCCAGCCTCTACCCCACTGCTCTTGGCAGATCCCCCCACATCCCCTCCATTTTTTTGGTCCGCTTTTCCTTCTTTTCCTTTCCTCTCACCGCTCCCGACTCCACCCACAGCCTGCCTTTCACTGCCCTGTCCAGCATCCCCACCCTCATCCCCACCCTCACCACCCTTGCCCGCATCACCCCCATCACTCACTCCCTCATTCATACCCACCACATGTGTGTCGGGTGCAGCAGCAGTGACGCCGCCGCGCTCTCCGTTGGAATCGGCGGCGCCTCCTCTCAGAGACGCTGCCGCCGCGAGCCCCGCAGCCGCGGCAGCGGCAGCCGCCTCACCTGCTGTTCCCCACGCTGGTGTAGCCCGTCGTGACGCGCCGGACGGACCCGAGCCGCCCGGACCAGCTGGCGCAGGGTCGCCCGCCGAGCAGGCCCTCGCGGTGTGCCCCTCCTCCCGCAATGAAAGCACTTCATCGCCGATGAAGACGCGTGAGACGTTATAATTAACATCATCTACTCTGACGCTGAAGCGCAGGTTTAACTCCGCTCCGGTCGTTGAGTATCATATAAACCGATCTACGGTAACTCATGATATGCTTCATCGAGCTCTCCTTGAACCCCGATGAGATCTCTCTCATCGGGGAGACCAGCTTTCCGTGCCGGGAGCTCTCTGCTGAGAAACTCATCGGAGATGAGTGGAGGGACGTTTGAAACGAGGACTCTGGTGGACGGCTGGTCCAGCGGAAACACCTGTACAAACAAATCTCCCACCGAGAGACCCTCCTCTACCACGCGGCTCACCTTCCCCACCTGATCCAGGAAGATCACGACCGAGCCGTTCATCTTGCCGGCGGACTTCACGCTGCTGAACCCGACTTTCTTCCCGACTGCCCGAGCCAATTCCTCCACGCTGCACGAGGAGTCACCGGCAATCTTCATACCGTGTCTCCTCGTGAGCAGCGGGGGGGGAATCGGGGCAAACATTTCCGCCTCGCCCCGAGCCCGGTGAGGCACCGGCAGCGGGAAGACACCCAGAGAAAACCCCAACTAATCACCAAACAATTTAAACTACTGTGAAACCCAACTAATAAACCACATAAACTAAATACACACAACTATGAAAGAACAGAAAAGAGAGAAACACACAGACAACGCTCCGCAGCTCTCACACACACCCTGTCGCTCTGACGCTCAGCGTGAACTGAGAGAGAGAGAGAGAGAGAGAGAGAGAGAGAGAGAGAGAGAGAGAGAGAGAGAGAGAGAGAGAGACAGAGAGAGAGACAGAGAGAGAGACAGAGAGAGAGAGAGAGAGAGAGAGAGAGAGAGAGAGACAGAGAGAGAGAGAGAGAGAGAGAGAGAGACAGAGAGAGAGACAGAGAGAGAGAGAGAGAGAGAGAGAGAGAGAGAGAGACAGAGAGAGAGAGACAGAGAGAGAGAGACAGACAGAGAGAGAGACAGAGAGAGAGAGAGAGAGAGAGAGAGAGAGAGAGAGAGAGAGAGAGAGAGAGAGAGAGAGAGAGAGACAGAGAGAGAGAGAGACAGAGAGAGAGAGATCGTAGATCAGAGCCGTCATGATTGAGCCATCTGCTGAGGGGAGTGAGACTCAAACACACACACACACACACACACACACACACACACACACAGATGCTTAAAGATCACCACTGCCACCCGTTGGTCTGTTGTTGACACTGCGCCTCCTCCTCTTCCTCCTCCTCCTCCTCCTGCTCCTCTTCCTCCTCCTCCTCCCCCTCCTCCTCCTCACCGGGTTGAGACCCGTGTGTGTGTGTGCGTGTGTGTGTGTGTGTGTGTGTGTTCCGGTTCCGTCTTTTATTTCACTCTCATTCACCGACGGCTTGTGAGCGATACACAATAATTATATTATTTATATATATTAATATTATTATTTTGACTGTAAATGTGTCACTGTGCGTCTCTGGACCTCAGAGACTTCTTTTAAATCACTTCTTAAAACCCAGTTTTATAGAACAGCTTTTCAGCGTTGTCGTTCCTTTAAATCAGTTCTTTGGTTCCCCTGATTTAGTTTGTTTGTTGTTCTTTCTTTAGTATTTTTAGGATTCCATTTGTTTTGCCTCGACCTTTGTGAACTCTGTTCTTAAAGGTGCTTTATAAATAAAGTTATTATTATTGTGAGACATTCAAAGAGGTTTGAATAGTTCACAATCACTTTGTTAAAACTCATTTAGCCCTTTTTTGTTTGGTTTGAGCCTTTTTGAGATTTACAAATGTGTAAGTGGACCTTAAAGGGACAGTACTCCTTTTTGGGAAAGACACCTTTTAAAAAAACGTTCCTACCGAAAGTTAAATGAGATAAATGAATGCCAGAGACAGGGGTGACTCGGGGTCAAAGGTCAGCAGGTCCGTCTTTCAATCAGGGGGTCGGCGGTTCAATCCCCGCCCTAGTCGATGTGTCCTTGAGCAAGGCACTTCACCCTGAGTCTGCGGCGTGTGAATGTAACATGGCTGTAAGTCTCTTTGGATGAAAGCGTCGGCTAAATGAAATGAAATGTAATTTAATGTGTGAAAAAGCTGATTTAGTCCCTTTTTGTTTGGTTTGAGCTTTTTGAGATTTACAAATATTTAAATAGACATTTGAGAAACTCACTTTTTAACTTTCCTCCCGAACGTTAAACGAGGAAATCGCTCCGCGTGACCTTCAAGCGACCCTCAAGTGACCTTCAAGTGACCTTCAAGTGACCTTCAAGTGACCTTCAAGTGACCCTCAAGCGACCCTCAAGCGACCCCTCCCCCGGCGCGATAAGTGACCGACCCTCTCCGTCTCCGCAGGAACAAGGCGTGGTGGGGATGTCGCGGCCGCCGGGCGCCATCCCGCCGCCTCACCCTTCCGGGGGCGTGGCCTCGGGGGTGGGGCCCAACCAGGGGGCGGGGCCGGCGCCGGGCTACGTGGGCAACCAGCAGCAGGCGGCCATGATGAAGCAGATGATGGCGATGGAGCAGGAGAAGCGGGCGCAGATGCACATGATGGAGCAGCAGAAGCAGCAGCAGCTCTTCAGGGAGCAGCGGCAGCAGCAGCAGCTATTGGCCGAGCAGGTGAGCTCATTAGCATAATGCTGGTGGGACGCATGACATCATGCATCCAATATGACATACAGGCCTGTGTGTGTCTGTGTGTGTGTGTCTGTCTGTGTGTGTGCAGCTCATCCTCCTCTTCCTCACTGACTGGTTGCATGTTTAGTCACCCTCAACCAGCCTCCTCTTCACTACCTCTTCATCTCTGCTGTGTGTGCGTTTGTGTGTGTGTGCGCACGCATGTGTGTGTTTGTTTGTCTGTGTGTATGTGTGTACGTGTTTGTGTGCGCGTGTTTGTGGATGTGTGTGTGTGCACGCGTGTGTGTGTGTGTTTATATCTGTATGTGTGCACGCGTGTGTGTGTGTGCATGTGTGTAAACATGTGTGTGTGCATGTGTGTAAACATGTGTGTGTGCATGTGTGTAAACATGTGTGTGTGTGTTTATATCTGTGTGTGTGTGTGTTTTTTAACTTGAGGAGTCACGCCCACTTTGTTGGAGGAAAAAAAACATCACACAGAAACACAGATATGAGAGGAGAGCGCCCCCTGCTGGGCTGGAGTGGAGTCGCTAAATGAACGTCTTAACTTTTATTTAAATGATCAACACCGTCTGCACACTTACACACACACGCACACACACACGCACACACACACGCAGGAGCCGATCTTTATGCTAGACAATCATGTTAATTCCATTTGATGTTCTACACCTTCTTTAACTCGTCAGGCCTTAAATCTCCCGTTTCGGATCGGTTGTTATTCTGGTCGCTCTGTATCCATGAATGTCGTGACCTCTTCGCTCCTCAATGTGACGGAGCAACAAACACCAAAACAAATCTAATACAGAGAAATTAAGGCTTCGAACACTTCAGTTAAACACAATTATTTGATTATTTGAACAACAAATCAGGCAAATATGTGTTTTACCCAAATGAACCACTAGGGGGCAGAAGCCCTGTTTTGTTGTTATATATTAAGACTTCAGTATTTAATGTTCATACAATCTGTTTAGTTTAACTCTGTCAGACTGTAGCCTGAGTTAGATACGAAGGCTAACCTACACTCGTGTGTGTGTGTGTGTGTGTGTGTGTGTGTGTGTGTGTGTGTGTGTGTGTGTGTGTGTGTGTGTGTGTGTGTGTGTGTGTGTGTGTGTGTAGCTCCAACAGCAGCAGCATCTCCCTAGACAGATGGGGCAAGGCCAGAGGAATCCATACCCCCAAGTCAATCAGTACCAAGGTAAGACACACACACACACACACACACACACACACACACACACTTATATACATGTTGTCTTGCGCAACAAAGCACACGAGTTGTGCAACAACCAAACAATGGACAATAAATAATAATCGAGGAAACGCCCGACACGAATGCTTCTTTTATTGACGGTCGCTTTAGGAAATGCGTAATTGTATAAATCATCCTGATGGTGACACACACACACACACACACACATACACACATACACTCAGACGTTTAGACGGATAAAAACACGTCTGACACTAAGAATCACCTGAAAGAAAACCTGGTGCTCTCTGTCAGACGCTTTCCAGCCTCTCTCTCTCTCTCTCTCTCTCTCTCTCTCTCTCTATCTGTCTCTCTCATCTCTCTCCCTCTCTATCCCTCTCTCTCTCATCTCTCTCTCATCTCTCCCTCTCTCTCTCTATCTGTCTCTCTCTCTCATCTCTCTCCCTCTCTCTCATCTCTCCCTCTCTCTCTCTCTCTCATCTCTCCCTCTCTCTATCTGTCTCTCTCTCTCATCTCTCTCCCTCTCTCTCCCTCTCTCTCTCATCTCTCTCTCATCTCTCCCTCTCTCTCTCATCTCTCCCTCTCTCTCTCATCTCTCCCTCTCTCCCTCTCTCTCTCATCTCTCCCTCTCTCTCCCCTCTCTATCTCTCTCTCCAAATAAGAAGAAAAAAAACATAGAGTATTCGTGCTCTGCCTGTTACCACGGCAACTTGTCTGTCCTGGATCTTCCCCCCCCTCTCCCCATCCCCAGAGTTCCGGTGGAAGTCAGAGAGAGATGGATGAGAGGAGGGAGAGGGAGAAAGGGGGAGGAATAGGTAGATGATAAACAGTAAGAAAGGATAAGAGGATGATGGAGAGATGAAGAGAAACACAGCGAGAAGGAGGAGTCCGTATCATAACCACGTTAAACTCCACAGGGTTCAGACACTCATGGAAAACCTGGAAAAGTCCTAGAAAAAAATAAAAACTCAAAAGTTTTGGGAAGAAAAATGTTTTATATTAATAAATTCGCAGATTAAAAGAATAAACATTTATATCAATATTTAATCTTTTAATCCAACTATTGTCTCTCATTTAAAGGTATATCGATTTCACTAAATATTGGGTCATGGCATTTGGGTTTAAAGTTCTGTAAATCCATCGCCATGGGAACCTGTTTCCGGTTTATGATCCATAAGTTTGACCGTTTCCTCGTTTCATCTCCTTTCCTCTCCCCTAGGTCCTCCTCAGGATCTGGCGTCCAGGAGCCAGGCCCTGCAGAACATCCGGGCCGCCCGGCTCCTCCAGCAGCAGCAGCAGAACCAGCAGCAGATGGTCCAGATGAGCTCGGTCCAGGGCCAGGGGGGCTCCGTGGGGCCCCCCGCCGACATGGGCCTCCCCTACGGGAACCCGGGGGCCGGCCAGGGCTCCCTGTACGGCCCCTCCATGAGCCAGATGCTCCACCAGCAGCAGCACCAGAGCGTCCAGCACAACGCCGCCGGAGGGGGGGCGGGGCCGCCCCGGCAGGCGGGCCCCGGGGGCGGCGGCTACGGAGCGCAGGGGATGCTCATGAACTCCATGAGCCAGCAGCCCCTCAAGGGCCCGGCCATCGCCAAAGCCCAAGCGCAGAGACTGCAAAGCATGCTGGGAGCGGGAGGAGGAGGAGGAGGCGGCGGTGGCGGAGGAGGAGGAGGAGGCGGTGGCGGAGGAGGAGGAGGAGGGGGCGGAGGAGGAGGAGGAGGAGGAGGAGGAGGCGGTGGTGGAGGAGGAGGAGGAGGGGGCGGAGCCATGGCGGCGGGCGGCTGGCCGCCGCAGCAGCAGCAGGGACAGAGCCTGCAGGCCATGGGCGCAGGAATCGTCAGGACTACAGGGGGGGGGGGAGGGGACATGGGGGGGTTCGGCCCCACGCAGGGCTACGGGATGGGCCAGCCGCGCACGGCCAAGCAGCACTTCCAGGGCCCGGGCCCCGGGATGGGCCCGGGCATGGACCCCCGGGTGGGCAACCCGGGGGCCGGGATGGCCGGCCCGATGATGGGCCCTCACATGGGGGGCCAGCCCAGGACCAACCAGCCCCGGCCCATGGTGCTGACCCAGGGGATGAACCAGGGGATGATGGGCCAGGGCATGAGCGGGATGGGGGGGTTCGGCCCGGGGCCGGGGGGGTCAGGGGGAGGAGGAGGAGGAGGCGGGCCCTACGGACCAGGGGGAGTCGGGGTCGGAGGTCAGCCGCCGGGCTACCAGAGAACAGCCAATCAGGACATGTCCTCCTATGGATATGGGGGCGGGCCCTCGGGGGGAGGAGCCTTTGGATTGGGCGACGGCTCAGGGGCGGAGCTGGACTCGAGCGACGGGTGGATGGAGGAGTTCTTCCCCAGCCAATAGCCAACGGGGGGGGGGGGGGGGGGGGGGCAGTTTCTACAGGACTCAAAACATCAAAGTAGGACAAACGTTGTTTTTTTAAAACGAGAACGTAAAACATGACGCGGCATGTTTCTGTTTTGTAAAACATGAGCGAGGTTATAACTGAGTCCCTGTGTTGTGTGTGTGTGTGTGTGTGTGTGTGTGTGTGTGTGTGTGTGTGTGTGTGTGACGGAGAGAGTGGCTATGATGTCTCGTGCATATAAATGAAAACCCGATATAGAGATTAAGAGTGTGTTTCATTAGTTTCCCCCTTTTTGTTTCCACGTGTTTTGAAAGTGGCGCCCTGAGCTTCAGCCGCACGCCGCAAACCCATGAAGGAGGAGGAGGAGGAGGAGGAGGAGGAGGAGGAGGACTTGATCTCAAGGTGGCAATTTATTTGTGTGTGTTCGGCTCAGAGCTTCAGATCTCTCGACGGCGGGAGGAGAAAACTCTCAGCTCCCATTTCCTCTCTTAGATTTGTCCCCCACACACACATCTGTCGCCTTCGCGCTCTCTCTCTCTCTCTCATCCCTCTCTCTCTCTCTCTCATCCCTCATCTCTCTCTCTCATCCCTCCCTCTCTCTCTCTCTCATCCCTCATCTCTCTCATCCCTCATCCCTCTCTCTCTCTCTCTCATCCCTCATCTCTCTCTCTCATCCCTCATCCCTCTCTCTCTCTCTCATCCCTCCCTCTCTCTCTCTCTCATCCCTCTCTCTCTCTCTCTCTCATCCCTCATCTCTCTCATCCCTCATCCCTCTCTCTCTCTCTCATCCCTCATCCCTCATCCCTCTCTCTCTCCAGAGACTCGTTCCTTCTCTCTGTTTAAATTTCCGAACATCACAACAGAACACACGGCGTTCCTCTACTGTGCCACACAAGCTCCGCCCCCTCCGGGGCTTTTCGCTAAGCAACCGACCCGGGTGGTGTGTTATTTTTTTATTTTTTTTATTTTGTGGAGGGGAGTAGTTTCATTTCCTGTGGATGATGGGGTAGAAACAAAAGAAGAAGAAGAGAGAGAGAGAGAGAGAATAGGCAGCTAATGCAAACACACAAATAAGCATGAGCGACTGAGTGAGAGACGGCTAACGGAGCTAACGGAGCTAACGTTACATTAAACCACGTCACATGCGGCACTGAATGTATTCAAGCACCACAAGTGACTTCTTCTTTTGAAAGGAAAACAACAACAGCTCATTGAAAACAAACAACACCCACACCTTGTTGTTTGTCTTGTTTTTAATCTCCAACGATGACGCTGGTTGTGTCTTAAAATTAAAAGTATAAAAGTACATTTAAAAAAAGTTAGCCTTTTAGTTTGTGTTGTCTTTTGAACATTTGTTTATCCTCCCGCTTCACCTCGTGACCCCGTTTCACCTCGTGACCCCGCTTCACCTCGTGACCCCGTTTCACCTCGTGACCCCGCTTCACCTCGTGACCCCGCTTCACCTCGTGACCCCGCTTCACCTCGTGACCCCGTTTCACCTCGTGACCCCGCTTCACCTCGTGACCCCGCTTCACCTCGTGACCCCGTTTCACCTCGTGACCCCGTTTCACCTCGTGACCCCTCGTGACCTGTTTCACCTCGTGACCCGTTTCACCTCGTGACCCGCTTCACCTCGTGACCCGTTCACCTCGTGACCCCGCTTCACCTCGTGACCCCGCTTCACCTCGTGACCCTGCTTCACATCGTGACCCGCTTCACCTCGTGACCCCGCTTCACCTCGTGACCCCGTTTCACCTCGTGACCCGCTTCACCTCGTGACCCTTCACCTTGACCGTTTCACCTCGTGACCCTGCTTCACATCGTGACCCCTTCACCTCGTGACCCTCTTCACTCGTGACGTCACCGTGCTTTCACCTCGTGACCCTTCACCTCGTGACCCGGGTTCACCTCGTGACAGGGGTTCACCTCGTGACCAGTTCACATCAGTGACCAATTCACTCGTGACCAGTTCACCTCGTGAGCATCACCTCGTGACCAGTTCACCAGTGACCCGGCTTCACCTCGTGGTCTCGTAATGAACCTCGTGACTCACCTCGTGACCCGCTCACCTCGTGACCCCGCTTCACCGTGACCCCGCTTCACAAGATCAAGTTCTTGCATCACGTAACCGACAAACCAAAAATCTTCTTCTCTGTAAACTAACCCCTGAAACGCGCGTCCTCGTCCTCTTCCTCGTTGATGTTGTTTAACCCTTTAAATACAAAGTTTCACCCATCTGGTCACGTTTGGGGGAGGAGCCTCCGTCCCACTGTGTCAGAGTCTCCACCTGAGGGTCACCTCCCCACCTGAGGGTCACCTCCCCACCTGAGGGTCACCTCCCCACCTGAGGGTCACCTCTCTCCACCTGAGGGTCACCTCACTCCACCTGAGGGTCACCTCCCCACCTGAGGGTCACCTCCCCACCTGAGGGTCACCTCACTCCACCTGAGGGTCACCTCCCCACCTGAGGGTCACCTCCCCACCTGAGGGTCACCTCCCCACCTGAGGGTCACCTCTCTCCACCTGAGGGTCACCTCACTCCACCTGAGGGTCACCTCCCCACCTGAGGGTCACCTCTCTCCACCTGAGGGTCACCTCACTCCACCTGAGGGTCACCTCCCCACCTGAGGGTCACCTCCCCACCTGAGGGTCACCTCCCCACCTGAGGGTCACCTCTCTCCACCTGAGGGTCACCTCACTCCACCTGAGGGTCACCTCCCCACCTGAGGGTCACCTCACTCCACCTGAGGGTCACCTCCCCACCTGAGGGTCACCTCACTCCACCTGAGGGTCACCTCCCCACCTGAGGGTCACCTCCCCACCTGAGGGTCACCTCACTCCACCTGAGGGTCACCTCTCTCCACCTGAGGGTCACCTCCCCACCTGAGGGTCACCTCTCTCCACCTGAGGCAGGGAGATAGGGAAACACACTTCTGGGTCTGTGTTTGGTGTTTAGGGGTCGGAGGTCGCGACCTTCATGACCTTCATGTCTTCAGCAGGTTCATGGATATGGTTTTAAATCCCTTCAGGAAGAAAATGCTTCCTCCAAATATCTTTAAGTACCCGGGACCAAGTCTGTAGACAACACTTTAACAAAAGATACATTGTTGTTGTTGATTTCTTTTCTTTTCTTTGTTTAGTTTATTTGTGTTTTTGTTTTTTTACTGGTGCTGACATATATGTGATTATGAGAAAAAGTATATGAAAGATAATGGCTATTTGTACATATGTTTTTACAGGTTTAAATACATCAGATAATACGGTCTCTACTCTGTAAAGAATTTACTGTTTGTTGAAAAATAGAGAAGTATTTTATTTTGAAGTTTTCTGGTTTCCTGTTTTAACCCATCGGAGCTCCGCATTGCACTTCAGACAATGTCTTACTACTAATTAGTATCGTAAACCTCCTCTGTCTCTCTCTCTCTCTCTCTCTCTCTCTGTCTCTCTCTCTCTGTCTCTGTCTCTCTCTCTCTCTGTCTCTCTCTCTCTGTCTCTCTCTCTCTCTCTCTGTCTCTCTCTCTCTCTCTGTCTCTCTCTCTCTCTCTCTGTCTGTCTCTCTCTCTCTCTCTCTCTCTGTCTCTCTCTCTCTCTCTCTTTTTGTTTTTTCTAGTTTTGAGATTTGACTCTTTGTTCTAAAGAAGTTCTTATTTCTTTTTATCCTGTACAGAATTCTGAAATGTTAACAGAGAATTACAAGACTTTTTTTTTTCTTCTTCTTTTTTTTCAAAAAGATACAATAAAGAGAGAAAAGTTCTCGCTGATCATATTAAACGGACGTCTTCTATAGTTTATCGGGTTCGCGGTCGCAGCGCAGACATCAGATCACGAGCGGGTACTGGAAATAATAGAAGTCTAAAAATAGAAATGAATACACAAAGAAATGTCCACGAAAACAATAACAAGTTCACAAAGATGGCCGCCTTGAAAGCGCTAACTTTAGCTTAGCACGAACAGAAACCATTGAATGTGTTACAAGCCTTCAGTGAAAGATGTTAGCCTTCCGGCTGTAGTTTTATGACATAAGTTCACACACACACACACACACACACACACCCTGGGCCGCTTTGGACACGACCACCTGGTGAGACAAAGGGAAAAGAAATTAAGTTTCAAATCATTTATTTTAAATGTCTTTGTATTTCGGGGCTCCGTGAACCTCGACCACGAGGACACGGTGACGAGATGAGATGATGTGATGAGTTGAAGAGATGAGATGAGATGAGATGATGTTCTCCAGTCGGCTGACGAGGGCGTCGCTCACGTTGCCGTGGCGCCGCTGACCAGACGGACCTCATTTACATAATTAGACTTTCACATCCGCTAAAGACTGAACCTCAAATCTGTCTGACGGAGACCACGAGCACGAGCACGGAGACCACGAGCAGCAGACAGAGAGACAGAGAGAGAGAGAGAGACAGACAGAGAGGGAGAGAGACGGTAGACACACACACACACACACACACACACACACAGGGCCGGGACCTTTTCATTGTAATCCATCTTCTCAAACTCGTCGTCCTCTGTCGGCCACGCCCCTTTTCCTCATCTCTTCATCACCTTCCTCATACGTCCTTACATTCCTGCTACATCTTTCCTTTCTCCTCTACTCTCTACCCCCCCCCCCCCCCCACCACCCACCCATCCACAACTACCACCCTCACACACACACACACACACACACACTTGACATTGATAAATGGAGACTAACAGCGATGACAACATCATTACTCATGTTCAGTGGCGACACCACCGAGGACAGAGCGCAACGGGAGGAAGAGGGAGGATGAAGGACGGGAGGAAGATGGGGAGTGAAGGGACGGAGGAGGAGGAGGAGGAGGAGGCGTGTGTTACACCCCCCCCCCCCCCTCCCATCCTCACATCAGGTGTTCATTACAGGTGTGAAGACGTAGAGCAACTAACGGTCGGACACGGAGGGTTCCTTCATTTTATTACACACACAGAACCATGAAGTGACATCTGGAACCCAATATGGTTCTTCAGAGTGAAGAACCATTTCTGGTTCCACGAAGAACCTTTCAAACCAGGGTTCTTTAAAGAACCATGTCCTGAAAGAGTTCTTTAAAGAACCTGAAAAGGGGTCTCAAATGAAAGAAAGGTTCTCCAGTGGGTGATGGTTCTCCAGTAGAACCACAACGTCTTTTAAAGAACCATTTGAGAACCATTATTATTCTGACACCCTTTCACATTTGAGAGTTTTCATAGTGGTAGTATTTGGTATTACAGTTTAATAAGCTGCTAATAATCTATAGTTTTCTAAATCTAAAGTCGTAATGTGTCGAGCAAGAGCAGCAGAGGATGTAACAAATAAAAATAATGAAGGGAACACGATAAAGAAAAAAAGTCAGAGTATCTTCGTCTTCATCGGTGACGTGAACGTCTGAATTAAAGTTGGTGTGAACTCGTCGTGATGGATGAACGTCTCTAACCAATGACGTCTGATTCTTCTGCACAGTCAGCATCACTCAGAGTCAGAGAGGGGGAAAACAAACCGTAATGCGTTGCCACGGTTGCTTAGCAACAGGGGGCACAAGGGGAGGAGGGAGGGGGGCACCACGATTTAGAAAACTATTTGATGCGGGGGGGTTTTAGGGGGAAATGAGAGAATGTATAGGAGTGTGACATCATACAGGGCCATGGGGGGAAATATACTGATGCTGGACAGGTGCGCAATAAATGCCGACGTGCAAATAAATAACCAAAATCAGGAAATCAATATATTTAAAAAAAGGTGGAATATGCTAGCTCCCCGTGGAGATACGTGACTCGGTGTGCCGGCAGCCAATCCAGGACGACCTATTTGTTATACCCACTGTCTCCACTAGGGGGTCAAACCAACACTGAAGACTTTCACTCAGGAGAACACTGTGATACATAATAATAATAATAATAATAATAATAATAATAATAATAATACATAATACATAATATAATACATATATAATATTATATATGTATTATATAATATTGATATTATATATAATATTATATATATAATATCCCGTATATATAATATTATATATATAATATCCCGTATATATATAATATTATATATATAATATCCCTTATATAAATAATATCTCTTATATCTGATGTAAAGATATTTTTGGTTCAGAAACGTTGATATTCAATGTTTTTTTTGCCGACATATTTGAGGGGGGGGGGGTGAGCAGGTGGCAGGAAAATGCCCTGCAGGTGCTCACACACACACACACACATGAGAGCATCAGCAAACACAGAAAACAAGCCCGCCGCAAGTCCAAGTTAATGACAGCTAGTTTTCTCCTGTAGCCACACACACACACACACACTCCCAAGGCACCGTTATGGGCTCTAATCACAACGACAAATGATGTGTCACAAAGAGGAGAGTGGAAGATGAGTTAGAGGAATCATTCACACTCTCTCGGAGAGTAATAAGGTGAAGAAATGTAGCTGCAGAGCTGTGGAGAGGAAAGACATATGGGGGGGGGGGGGGGGGATTGGATGGCATGGTGTGTGTGTGTGTGTGTGTGTGTGTGTGAGGGGGGGGGAGGGGGTGTCAAGTTGATGAATGTGGTAGCAGGATCCATTGTGGTGGTGGAGGACCAGCAGGCCACCAGATAACAGCAGAGCGAGGCTCGAGCTGTCTCACACCATGAATAAAACACCACGGAAATATCTTTCTCTCTCTCTCACACACACACACGCACGCACACACACACATTTCTAATTACCTTCAGATGACTTTATCTTTCTGTTCCATTGAGTTATTTCGATGCAGAGTATCCGACTGTGGGGATAAGTGCTCTGTGTGCTTCTGCAGCTTGTTTAAGATAACCTGCACACATGTACACACACACACACACACACACACACAGACACACACTTACTGGTCTCCCTCGTAACTTAAAAAGTTGTACAAAGGCAGAGCTAATAATGATAATAAGCTAATTGTCTGGTTGTGAGCAGTGATGTGGTTTCACCTCTTTTCTTTCGATGTGGCGCCCTCTAGTGGACACCGACAGGAACTGACAACATCAAAAACCTCAATAGCAGTTTATGAGGCTGCATTACCTTAGTGTTATGATACTGTCTTATGCTTTACACTCATAAAATATAAGGGATATTATATATGTATTATATTATATTATATATAAAATGGATATTATATATATAATATTATATATATAATATTTTATATATATAATATCCCTTATATATAATATCCCTTTTATATTTAATATCCCTTATATATATTATTATATATAAGGGATCATATATAAGGGATATTATATATAAGGGATATTATATATGTATATATAATATTATATAATATTATATATAATACATATGTAATATTATATATATTATCACTTATAAATATAATATCTCGTATATTTTATGAGTAGTGTCCTGAAGGCTCAGTGACAGGTGAGCAGTGTTCTTATGGATTTAATAATTGTATTATTTTCAAAACATGTCTGTTTATTTAGTTGAGTTAACACTTGGAGTCTCAAATTTATATATAAAGTTAAACAAGAAGTCGGCAACTCGAAGTATCTTCATATTTATTTGAATAATGTGTAGATAATCGACATTAAGTAAAATAGTTATTGATAACATAGGATGTTGCAACGTAAAAAACAGATAATTCAAATAAGTTAAAGATATTTAAAACTAGCACAATTATAATTTAAATCAATCTTAGTAAATAATAAATAGCTAACAATTTAATTACAGATTACTTAAATGTTTCTTTGTTTTTTGTGTTGCATGCCTTACTACATTTCTGCTGGTCAAACTGAGGCATGTGGAGAATTAGTTTTTTTTGTTTTTGTTTGAGATCTTTAAAATGTAAGTTGATCCAGCAGAATCCAGTTATTAAATGACTCATTCACATCTTGGTCAAAATCCTTTAATAATTAAATATATGAGTTCATAAAATGTTGGTTTGTTTGTCAGATTGCTTTGAATTATAAATTATATGTATACTATGATATTCATAATACACACATACACAGACATGACTTTTGGGAGTAAATAAGTATTCAAGTTTAGTTTGTATACCTAAACTATTTGTTCGAAAATCATCTTTTATAATCGTGCTCGTCTTAAACTCATATTTTAAGTGACCTCAAACGAACTTTCTCCCTTCCAGATGAACTGCGTTGAGCTTTGTGAACATTGATGGGTTCAGGTGAACCAGTTCAGCCTCTGGATGAACCAGTTAGAGTTTACAAATCTGTGCTTTTCACTTTTATCAACCATTTATTAAACCACACCATGTTTTTAGGTTGATGTGAAGTGTGATGTGTGAACTTGAGCATCCAGGTGCAAACATATACATTAAAAACACATTAATCACGCTTTGAGAAGCGCAGATTGTATAGAAAGCGTATTGCTGTTGAGAAATTCAACTTTTTTTTAAATCAGCAATATGTAAATTATTCAATATTGGAATACTATAACTCATTTGAATAATGTTGGAACAAAATAATTTTTTTACTTTTGGTGTGCAAAAAAAACTAAAATCACAAACAAATTAATAACCCAAGCAGATTATTTCTGTGTAATTAAATTGTTAGGTATTCATTATCAACTAGAATTGATTTATATTATAATTGTGCTAGTTTAAAATATCTTTAACCTCTTTAAATTATCTGTTTTAATGCTGCAACATCCTATGTTATCAATAACTATTTTACTTAATGATAATCTCCACATTATTAAAATAAATATTGATGTACTTTGAGTTTGTCTTTGAGGTTAAACAATATTTTAAAAAGCATGGACGTGAAAACCCAGCCGCCGCCGCCATTTTGAAAGGTGTTGGATTCACCACGTGAGGAGGAAGTGAGTCAGGGGAGGAAGAAGAGCACGGAGCAATCGAGCGGCGCGGCTGAAAGCGGGCGAACCCCGAGCCGTCACTCGACTCTTCTCGTCTTGACTAGCCGGGGCTAACTGTAGCTACATGTGCGGAGGTCGAGGGGGAAACGAGCTGCGAACCGCAGCGATGCCGACCGTCACTTTGCCGCCGAAAGAGAACGCTCTCTTCAAGAGGATCCTGGTGAGTTGATCGTGAAAGAGGCTGCGCAGACCTGGCGAGTTTAAAGACTCGTCTGCGGCTCTCTCTCTCTCTCTCTCTCTCTCTCTCTCTCTCTCTCTCTGTGTGTGTCAGTTAGCTCTCCGGCTGCTAATGCTAGCTTCCGTTTGTTAGCAGAACAAATGGCATCATTGAATGGGCTCGCCCGGCCCTGACATGCGCTGCCACCGCAACGTGAAGCCACCGACGTGGATGTGCTTGACTCTGATGTGCTGCGTTTAAAAAAAAGTGACTTTGAATGCAGCTCCATTAAAAAAAACAGAAGGATGGAGCGGTCTGGTTTAAATAGCCAGACGTTAGCTTAGCTGTTGCTATAGGCCGCTAGGCTCACCATGGTCACAACAACCGTTAACTTAACGTGTAGTCAGGGCAACGGCAGCTTAAAGCGCCTGAAACTAACCCAACCGCTTTGTTGTGTGTGTTGGTGTGTGACTATCTGGTGTATTATGGTCTGTGTGGTTCGCGGGCCGGCCACTTGACGCGAGCTAACCGGCTAACGGCCGCCGGCTAGCGTCACACATCTCAACCGAGCTAATAACCGGTGAGTCTAAACGTGCGGGACATCCCGTCCGGAGGGCTCCGGTCCACCGGTGCAGGGTGGATCCGGGTCGAACCGGGAAACTTTTTAAAGCTCGTGCATGTGTACGAGGGACGGAACCGGCGTGACCGTGTCAGCAAATCCTGTCACGTTAGGGAGCTGCTTCGGGCCTTCTGTGCTGGGGGCAGCTACCCACCCTCCATCCATCCCTCCCTCCCTCCATCCCTCTCTTCCATCCCCCTCTTCCTTATTTGAGTACCTGTGTCGCTCCGTTGTTTATTTACTATTTGCACACGGTGTCATGTGGGTTTGCAGACATTGTTGAGCAGTTGTGGAACTCGGTAAATATCTTTTTTTTTATAGAAGCTCTGCAAAGAAAAAGTAAAGTATTGTATGCCTTCAATCAAACTCTTGTTCCAGACTCAAGCTCTAGATAGTATAACACTTTAAATAGAATTAAATACATACAAAATCACAATGCATTATAAAGAAGCAACAGTTAAATAACCTGCAAACAATTTGACTCGGCTGCAAAATAAACACTCAAAACATAGATTGTCTGTCGGCGTGTGTGCTGTTTAATTAATAATCCACTTGATTTATCCAGCGCTGTTTAAGATAATGAAAGACACTTTATGTGTTATCATAAAGAGCAATTCAGGGTTAAGTGTCTTGCTCAAGGGCACATCGACGAGGGCGGGGATTGAACCGTCAACCCCCTGATTGATAGACATACCTGCTAACCACAGTCGCCCCAAATAAACATTAAAAAAAACATCCTGTTGAACAATGAGGTTCGGACCGCCCCAGCTCATTTGAATATACGGACACATAAATAAATGAAGAAATACGTGTGGACACATAAATAGAGATATAAATAAATGAAGAAATACAGAAATGTAGAAATACATTTATTTAATGATGTCCTGTTGAGTTATAACTTATATTTATTAATTTCTGTATTTATTTCTGTATTTATACATTTATTCTTGTATTTATTTATACATTTATTTATTCCTGTATTTATTTATTTATTCATACATTTATTTATTTATTCTTGTATTTATTTATTTATTTATACTCAAGTCATTTTAAGTCCTCCATATCCCTCAGGGGGATAATTCCACTTATTGCAAAGTGAAATAATTCTTTGAATGGAAATTTTGTTTTTTCTGATCTCGCACTTTAAAGTGTAGAATTAACCAATGAAAAAAAACTGCAGGATGTGTGTAATTAAGTCACTCGATGACAACAACGTAGACACATTTAACAGTTATAGACACGCCTTCACTACGATAGTTACTAACTTATTACCAAGTTGTTTAAGTTTGTTTATACAACACTGCTACTTTAGTCTTCATGTCTGCTTTATAATCTATGATTAGTACAGAGAATGCATTTAGCAGTCATGTCCTCTGCTGTTCAACACTCAATGAAACCTTTAGGTTTGGTTCGTGAAGAAGAGTTCTGGAAACATGACGTTTGTGTAGAAGGAGAAAACCCAGAATTAAATTGATGTTGTTGATTTCCTCAGTGAGGCTGTGATGTGAGATTTGAAGCATGTCTCTCGCTGGCCGTGGACCACCACTCCGTCCAAGCACCAGTTGGACGAGTTTCTCTGTGGTTCTGTTGTCGTGGGGGGCGAGGCGGTGGTGCGCTTCTCCTTTTTAGTTATCTTAAACCTAAATGAAACCTCGCACTACTTTTTTTTTTAAATTACCTTCGCATTGAAAATGCGGAAGGTAATGTTTTGATCGCCGTGTATTTATTACCTTCGCATTGAAAATGCCGGAAGGTTATGTTTTGATCGCCGTGTATTTATTTATTTATTTATTTATTTGTATGCGTGTTATTCGCAAAACTCAAAAAGTATTGAACCGAATCGCATGAAATTTGGTGGGATGATTGTTTATTATCCGGGGACCAGTTGATTAGATTTTGGGATCGATCGGGTCAAAGGTCAAGGTCAAAGGTCATGAACAGGTCAAATCTTCTTGAATCACATGGAATTTGGTGGGATGATTGGTTATTATCCGGGGACCATTTGATTAGATTTTGGGATCAATCGGGTCAAAGGTCAAGGTCATGGAAAGGTCAACATTTTTTTTACCATAGCACGATACATTCTTGTCCAATTGGCATGCAACTAATGCCAAAATTTTCATAATTCAATGCCCAATCTTGTGATATGCGAAGGTATGCGCTCTACCGAGTGCCCGTTCTAGTTTATTTATTTGTATGCGTGTTCCTCGCATAACTCAAAAAGTATTAAACCGAATCGCATGAAATTTGGTGGGATGATTGGTTATTATCCGGGGACCATTTGATTAGATTTTGGGATCGATCGGGTCAAAGGTCAAGGTCATGAAAAGGTCAAAATCTTCTTTTTACCATAGCGCGGTCAACTTTTATCCAATTGGCATGCAACTAATGCCAAAATGTGGCGACGGTATGCGCTCTACCGAGTGCCCGTTCTAGTTCTCTGTTTTATTGCAGTCTTGTTCTGACATGCAAACTGAACTGTGTTGCAGACAAAGAGTCAAAATGAAGAAAACCCTGGAAGGTGCGTTGGCGCTCTGACCCTAGCGGGTGGCGTTAATCCCTCAAATTGCACTTCCAGGTTTTTACTTTCACTGACGCTCGTAGCGACGCGCCCCAGCAGAGATAATAAGCCCCGTACGTTTTTGTTCGGCTCTCATCGCGCTTCAGTTCAGGAAAGCCGAGTCTGACTCTTACGCTATTTATGCAGGAATGTCGAGATGCATTGTGGGTAGTATTTGGTGGATATAAGTACTATAGGTGCTGTGGCCTTTTAGGATGTCACACATCAAACTAGTGTTTTAGATTACAAATACTCCTCTTTTTTCTGATAGTTTTAATATGAATTGCACAATAAAGACGAGCCTGAAATCTTATGAATGCAAAATCTCCAAATTTAACAGAAACTTAACGGCATGTTTAGTTCACTGCCTGAATGTTTTTAAAAGCTGCCTAATGGACCTTCTCTCTGTAACGTGGGGGCAAAGTTATTTACATGTAATCTTGTAAAATAAAGTGTTGATGATAAACTTTAAATAAATACAGTTGTACAGATGTTTTCTTAATAAAACACAATTAAAACTACCAATGACAACATTTGTTTTAATCAATAATATTTGGTTATTTTAATCTAGAATTAAAAAAATAATCTTAAGAATAATCAGCTAATTAGTTTTTGAAAAAATAATTACAAATATATTATTAAGTGCAGCCCTATTGAACAGTTGGTCTTCTTACATATTGTGTTTTTAAATGATTGTTTTGAGTGGGTGTGTGGGTGGGTGGTTGGGTGTGTGTGGTTGACGTCATCTTTTTTTCTCCCCACCACTAGTGAAGTCGACGGTGGGACAACCATCTGCCAGCTTGACTCCCCGAGCTGTCGCACATCAACTTAAAGGGAGAGGGAGGTGGCGCTCTGTTGATTGCGCAACTGCACACGACATTTAACTTTTAGGGCAAAAAGCTGGTGAATCCTACGAGGTGGTGGAATACTGTGTGTCGTAAAAAGTCTGATTCAATGTCAAAGTTTGTGCAGAATGCTGTTAAATCTTAATAATGTGGATATTTTCTGAAGGAATATTTCTGCAGTACATTATCTGATAATAATCTGCCCAATTTATGACCAGAACTTTTAAACTGCTGACATGACTACGTTGTTCCTCGTTCTTTACGTTCCTTTTCTGTCATTACTAGAACGCTGTAACGATGTTGCTCCCGTGTCCCCGTTCCTTAGTTCATCGGTTTGGATCAATAATCGGATTTTCTGAGAAATGTTAGTTAATCTTCGCTTGTTGTTCTCAATTTTTTCGACGACGTAGTTGTGAATCTCTATTTCGATGTGATTCCGTCACCGTGTTATCCCGCAGAAAGACGTCACGCCCCGCCCGAGTTGAGCGAAGACGAGGCTGTTGACTCCAGGATGAACGTTACGCTGCTCCTCTCTCTGATACACCACTCTCTCGTTCTTTTGGCTTAACGTTCTCTCTCTCTCTCTCTCTCCTTCCGTTCACAGCGATGTTACGAACACAAGCAGTACAGAAACGGGCTGAAGTTCTGCAAACAGATTCTCTCCAACCCCAAGTTTGCAGAGCATGGAGGTAAGCAGCCAGACGTGAGGACGGAGAGATGGATGGAGAAAGCTCTCTTCCGGGGGTTTAAATGTGCATTATCTCTCACTGTCTGCCCCCCCCCCCCTGCAGAGACCCTGGCCATGAAGGGATTGACCCTGAACTGTCTGGGGAAGAAGGAAGAGGCCTACGACCTGGTGAGGAGAGGCCTGCGCAATGACCTCAAGAGCCACGTCTGTATCCTTATTCATGTCGAGGCACATGTGTAATGTGTGTGTAGGCGCAGGAGATGTTCTCCTGGTGAAGCTGCTGTCCCTTTAAAAAACAAAAGTCTTTAAATACAAATCCAGGACTGGAGTGTCATAAATTGTGTAAAATCTGCAGTAGCTCCAACGTTTGCAGTTGTTAGGAGCCCGAGACGGGAAGACACCGGTTTAATGATGTTTAAAGGTGATCGGAGTAGAAAACGAAGCCACGCGTTATTATGGTGGAGAAGTTGTTGGCGAGGAAGCGTAAAGCTTTAAGTTATAGGCACGTTGGAACCTCTTATGGTGTGTTCACACCGGACGCGTCAAAATTTTGACGCGCGTCGAGATTACATGTTAAGTCAATGCAAAGCTGCGTCGAAGCTGCGTAGCTGCGTATTTTCCAGCGAGCAGCGCGTCAGACGCGTTTGAAGCAGCACGAACAGAGGGTTTGTCGCGGGGCGAACTCAGCGAACAGCGCGAACAGACGCAGCTCGTTGACGAAGTTCAAATTTCCCAACTCTGGCAGCAAAGACGCGTGAGTCATAGTTGCGTCAGCCAATCAGCGTTGAGCAGCTCGTCATCGTCCTGCCGGTCGAAAAAAATGGAGGAAAAGATTATTGTCGCTGTCTGTGGGCACCCCGAACTTTACGATCCAACTCTTTATGCTTACCGAAACCGGAGCTATAAAGATAAAGCGTGGAACAAGGTCGGAGAAGCCGTGGGACTACCTGGTAAGTTTTGAATGTATGTATTTGCTTTTATTCTCGCTATTTGTTGTACTTTACTATCAACCAACCGCCGGCATATGTGTTTCATGGCAGGAGATCTGCCGCCGGAGGTGGAAAAGTCTCAGAGACACGTATCAAAGAGAGAAGAGAGAGAGAGCAGCGAGAAGCGCAGTGGGAGTGCAGCTCGGTCCACTAAAAAGTGGAAGTACGCTGCGGTCCTGTGGTTCCTCGACTCATTTATGACTCCGCCCCCGAGGCGTCCGACGCGTCTGGTGTGAACACCCTTTTTTCGACGCGCGTCAAGACTGCTGCGTCAGACGCGTCGAGAATTTTTTCGACGCGTCCGGTGTGAACGCACCATTATACTCTTTGTTGTAGTATTTATCCAAACCACTAGAGGGCGTGAGAACAAAATTTACAGCGAAGAATCAAAAGGGCTACGAGTGGAACTCATGTGGGGGTAACTGACAAAGCCATAAACTAACCTCCACAATGCTGAGAGAATTGTAGTCTTCTGTATATATAATTTTTTTTATAGAAGCGCCATTTTTTCTTAAAGGTCACGTATTTCATAAAGAAGCGAAGGTTAAATATCCTGCAAACAATTTGATTCGGCTGCACAATAAATACTCAAATGTAGGTTTTTTAAGACGTTCTCCTTCTAACTCGATTAAAATCTAATTGCCGTTCTTTGTGTAATCACTCGTTGGTGAATATTATTAATCGGTGAACTACCAAGTTACAAAGAATTCAACGGTGCTGACAACAATTTAAGAGAGTAAGGTCCCTCTTTGGTGTGTGTGTGTGTGTGTGTGTGTGTGTGTGTGTGTGTGTGTGTGTGTGTGTGTGTGTGTGTGTGTGTGTGTGTGTGTGTGTGTGTGTGTGTGTGTGTGTGTGTGTGTGTGTGTGTGTGTGTGTGTGTGTGTGTGTGTGTGTGTGTGTGTGTGTGTGTGTGTGTGTGTGATATATATATATATATCATCTCTGCACATTTACAGCAGATAAGTTCCTAAAGTCGACACAACGTCTCCGAGAGCTTTTTATGAGTTCCGGTCTCTCTTATGTGGCGTCTACTTTGAGGGACGTACGCCGATGCACTCAGTGTGTTGGGTTGAATTGTGTGTGTGTGCGTCTGTCCGAGCGGCGCTTGTTCCTTAACCCGCGCCGCCCCAGGCTGGCACGTGTACGGCCTCCTGCAGCGCTCCGACAAGAAGTACGACGAGGCCATCAAGTGTTACCGCAACGCTCTGAAGTGGGACAAGGACAACCTGCAGATCCTCCGAGACCTGTCGCTGCTGCAGATCCAGATGCGGGACCTGGAGGGCTACAGGGTGAGCGCAACCCACAGCTCACGGGGGTTATTACCAGATACTATTGTTGTATTTATCGAAACGGAAAGACGCATCTTCCGTCGTCCCGACGCACATTTAAGAAGTATGTTCTTTGTAATAAGAGTAAAACAAACTGGAATCATTCGTTGGGGGGGGGGGGGGGGGGGCTTTCTGGAATGCACCCTCCCATCTGTCGCTCTGCTTCGTCCAGATCGGATACCGTTTTTTGTTTTTGGAGGGCCGGGTGCGTCAGCGGGCCGATATCCGGTTGCAGCCGGGCTTCACGGAGCAGAACGACTCTCGAGGGATTTAGATGCTTATTTAGTATAAAATGTCGAGATGAAAAGTGTAGTCGAAAGGATTAAACGTATCGATGAGAATGGAGGGGCTCTAAGTCGTTGGGTAGCATTGTCAGGGCACCGCAGTTGAACTCTGACCCCTTGTGGAGAGTCTAATGTTTGCAGCACCTAAAATAAGAGCTAAAATTTAAAAACACATCCCTATCACCCGATGCGGTTTATCGACGATCTGGCAGAAAACCTGATCGGGGCGTCTCAAAAGGTTCAGTTTTTTGTTTTTATGCATTCAAAGTTAAAGTTTATCAGGGTTCGAACGGTCATGGAAAACTTGGAAACGTCCTGGAATTTAAAAATGGTTTATTTTCCAGGCGTGGGAAAGTCCGTGAAAAAAATGTAATCCCAGAAATTTTGGAAAAGTCCTGGTAATTTGTTATATTCATATGTTAGTTTACGCAGTTTGATTAAAAGAATAAACATGTATACACACATTTATTCTTTTAATCAAACTATTGTCTCTCATTTAAGGTTCATGACTCGTGTAGACACGGAGATTTCACAAAATGTTTGGACATGGAAATTTGGTTTAAAAGTCCTGGAAATCCATCAACATTTTTATGAACCCTGGTTTACGATCCGTTGCATCCCTATAATTAGGTTTCTTATCGTCTTTCCTTGGTTCTGTTCTGGACTGCGTGGCTAGAAATGGACCCGTGTTTTTGCTCGTTGTTCTTTAGGAGACGCGCTACCAGCTGCTGCAGCTGCGCCCCGCACAGCGGGCCTCCTGGATCGGCTACGCCATCGCCTACCACCTCCTGGAAGACTACGAGATGGCCGCCAAGATCATCGAAGAGTTCCGGAAAACACAACAGGTCCGACCCGACGACGGTTTTTACCGTTCCCGTGTTTGTGCGAGGAGAACTGCACATGCACACAAAGAACTAGAACGGGCACTCGGTAGAGCGCATACCTTCGCATATCACAAGACTGGGCATTGAATTATGAACATTTTGGCATTAGCTGCATGCCAATTGGATACAAATTGACCACGCTATGGTAAAATGAAGATTTTGACCTTTTCATGACCTTGACCTTTGACCCGATTGATCCCAACATTTTATCAAATGGTCCCCGGATAATAACCAATCATCCCACCAAATTTCATGCGATTCGGTTTAATACTTTTTGTGTTATGCAAGTAACATGAATACAAATAAATAAATATAAAATTAATAAATACACGGCGATCAAAGCATAACCTTCTGCATTTTCAATGCGACGGTAATGAGGAAGAAGTGCATCCGGCAGTTGATCAGCAAACTTGTTGTGTTCCCCAGACGTCTCCAGACAAAGTGGACTACGAGTACAGCGAGCTGCTGCTGTACCAGAACCAGGTGCTGAGGGAAGCGGGCCTGTACAAGGAGGCTCTGGAGCATCTGTCCAGCTACGAGAAGCAGATCTGTGACAAGCTGGCTGTGGAGGAGACTCGAGGTGGATTTATTTGACTATTTGGTTCTTTTTTGTGGGATTAATTTGCATATTGGTGTTTTCTAAACTAGTTTTTGTCACGAGTAAATATTTGCACGCGACAGAATCGCTCTGTGCCTGGCGTCAGAGGCTTTATCTTTTGCACCGAGTTCTAAATTCAAGTGCATTTTCTTTTGTCTCGTCGTCACTCCCTCTTCTTCTCGTCCGTAGGAGAGCTGCTGCTGAAGTTGGAGCGTCTGGACGAAGCCACAGAGGTCTACCGCCGGCTGCAGGAGAGGAACCCAGAGAACTGGTCCTATTACCGCGGCTTGGAAAATGCCCAAAAGCCAGGTGAGCGACACCGGCGTCATCACCGGCTGCACGAGCGTCCACGTTCATCCGGTACGAGCTGCACCTGACAACTTTACTGATTTTTCTTTTTCTTCTTTTTCTCCTCCAGGCGGCGTAGAAGAGAGACAAAAGATCTATGAAGACGCCTGGGAGAAGTTCCCTAAAGGACTGGTTCCTCGCCGACTGCCCCTCAACTTCCTCTCCGGTGTGGCCGAATACATCCGCGCCCGTTTACACAAACTCGAGGCTCCTTTCAGCTTCAGACGTTTGATTGTTTTTACTCGTTTTCTGGGAGTTTTCTGTCCTCTAATCTCTTCCGTCTCGTCGCGTTTCTCCGTAGGCGAGAAGTTCCGAGAGTGCCTGGACCGGTATCTGCGGTTGAACTTAAGCAAAGGCTGTCCGCCGGTCTTCACCACGCTAAAATCACTGTACAGCAACAAAGAAAAGGTGCCGCCGCCGCTCGAGACGCGACGGGGTGACATAGTGCGCTTGATGGACGAGAGCTCCGGCTGAGGGAAAGCTTGGCGTGAGCTCGGTTTAGAGGGATAGTTTGGATGTGCGAGGTCCTGACGGGAGCAACGTACTGCTGTTAATGTCATTTAGATGCCTAAAACAAAAAGACCCCCGCCCTTAAAACGCCGTCTGTCAGTTTTAAGTGTTCACTAGATTTAAACCAACTCGTTGCGGGCATAGATAACGGCCTCAATTCCCTTCTTTTTTTGGGAAACAAATATCTCCCGGCAAGTTAAAAAAAGGGGCATATTCTAAACATGGCGTACTCAAACGGATATTGAGCGATGCACTTGCTGCCTCGCTGCTGATTGACGTTCACCGTCTGATAAGTGCTTCATACGAGCCACGGTTCAAAAGACCCCGAACTACGCCTTTAAAAAAAAGTTATTCAGAACCCTTCCTGCTGCAGGTGGAGGTAACGTGCTCTCTCTCTTTCTCCCTGCAGGTGTCAATCATAGAAGAGTTGGTCGTCAGCTATGAAACCACTTTGAAAAGCTGCCGAATGTTCAACCGGAACGGTGAGGAGAAAATTCATGAACGTCTTTTGCAAGATGACGATTCGTGCTGACGACGACGTGTACTTACACACACTCTCTTAATTTCACCGCCTCAGATGACGGCAAGGAGGAGCCGCCCACCACGCTGCTGTGGGTGCAGTACTTCCTGGCGCAGCACTACAACGTTATCGACCAACAGACACTGGCTCTGGAATACATCAACGCGGCCATCGAGAGCACGCCGACGCTCATCGAGCTGTTCCTCATAAAGGCGAAGATTTACAAGGTAAAGATATATCTCTGCTCCGCGGCTTCGTACGCGTGTCGACGGTTTGACCGAGAAGCTTCGCTGACCCGGTGGTTGTGTTGACGTCTCCCGCAGCACGCCGGCAACATCAAAGAGGCGGCGCAGTGGATGGACGAGGCCCAGGCTCTGGACACCGCCGACCGGTTCATCAATTCCAAGTGTGCCAAGTACATGCTGAAGTCCGGCATGGTCAAAGAGGCCGAGGAGATGTGCTCCAAGTTCACCAGGGTAAGAGGCCTACAGCCGAAGAAAACCTTTTTATTTATTTATATATATTTAAAATGTATTTATATTTAATATATGTATATGTTTAATATATTTATATATTTAATATATTTATATATTTATATTTAATATTTATTTATATTTAATATATATTTATATTTAATCTCTCTCTCTATATATATATATATATATTATATATATATATTTCAATTCTAAATATATATTAATTAATTAAGATACATATTTTAAATATACATATATAAATACATGTATATATATTTTAAATAAATATACATATTTTAAGTATTTATTTAAAATATATATTTATATATGTATATTTTAAGTATTTATATTTAAAATATATGTGTATTTATTTATATATATGTATATTTAAAATCCGTGTATATATATATATGTTTATTGTTTGTGCGTCGGTTAACAGGTAATTAAGGCTGAGATGAATAAACTTCAAAAGAAAATTAAATATATTAAAGAGAACCACATTTCCCTAAATTAATAAATTAAAAAGTATATACAATGTAATAATAATTAATTGTATTGAAACAGTCAACCGATAAAAGTGATTCTGTGGTCTACTGCAAGCTGTATTTACACAATGTAAATACTTTATTAGTGTTTTATAAAATGTGCAGCAACATGTCTTTGTTTGCTGCCATCTCCTCCATCTAGTTTCACTCTTTTTAATTAATAATGTTTGTCTTTTATTGTGAAATGTTCCGGTGATAACTGACCTCTGACCTCTGTGTGCAGGAGGGGGCGTCGGCCGTGGAGAACCTCAACGAGATGCAGTGCATGTGGTTCCAGACGGAGTGCGCGCTCGCCTACAAGTCCATGAACCGGTTCGGAGACGCCCTGAAGAAGTGCCACGAGATCGAGAGGGTGAGCCTCCTTCTCTGTGTCCTTCTCTCACTATGTCTCCTTCTCTGTCTCCTTCTCTCACTATGTCTCCTTCTCCGTGTCCTTCTCTCACTATGTCTCCTTCTCTGTCTCCTTCTCTCACTATGTCTCCTTCTCTCACTATGTCTCCTTCTCTGTGTCCTTCTCTCACTATGTCTCCTTCTCTGTGTCCTTCTCTCACTATGTCTCCTTCTCTGTGTCCTTCTCTCACTATGTCTCCTTCTCTGTCTCCTTCTCTCACTGTCTCCTTCTCCGTGTCCTTCTCTCACTATGTCTCCTTCTCTGTCTCCTTCTCTCACTGTCTCCTTCTCTGTGTCCTTCTCTCACTATGTCTCCTTCTCTGTGTCCTTCTCTCACTATGTCTCCTTCTCTGTCTCCTTCTCTCACTATGTCTCCTTCTCTGTCTCCTTCTCTCACTATGTCTCCTTCTCTGTCTCCTTCTCTCACTGTCTCCTTCTCTGTCTGTGTCCTTCTCTCACTATGTCTCCTTCTGTCTGTCTCCTTCTCTGTCTGTGTCCTTCTCTCACTATGTCTCCTTCTCTGTCTCCTTCTCTCACTATGTCTCCTTCTCTCACTGTCTCCTTCTCTCACTGTCTCCTTCTCTCACTATGTCTCCTTCTGTCTGTCTCCTTCTCTGTCTGTGTCCTTCTCTCACTATGTCTCCTTCTCTGTCTCCTTCTCTCACTATGTCTCCTTCTCTCACTGTCTCCTTCTCTCACTGTCTCCTTCTCTCACTATGTCTCCTTCTCTGTCTGTCTCCTTCTCTGTCTGTCTCCTTCTCGTCTGTCTTCTCTCACTGTCTCCTTCTCTCACTATGTCTCCTTCTCTGTCTCCTTCTCTGTCTGTGTCCTTCTCTCACTATGTCTCCTTCTATGTCTCCTTCTCTCACTATGTCTCCTTCTCTGTCTCCTTCTCTCACTGTCTCCTTCTCTCACTTTCTCCTTCTCTCACTCTGTCTCCTTCTGTCTGTCTTCTCTCACTGTCTCCTTCTCTGTCTGTCTCCTTCTCTCACTTTCTCCTTCTCTCGCTCTGTCTCCTTCTCTGTCTCTCTTCTCTCACTGTCTCCTTCTCTCAGTGTCTCCTTCTCTGTCTGTCTCCTTCTCTCACTCAGTCTCCTTCTCTGTCTGTCTCCTTCTCTCACTCAGTCTCCTTCTCTGTCTGTCTCCTTCTCTCACTATGTCTCCTTCTCTGTCTGTGTCCTTCTGTCTGTCTTCTCTCAGTCCGTCTCCTTCTCTCACTATGTCTCCTTCTCTGTCTGTCTCCTTCTCTCACTTTCTCCTTCTCTCGCTCTGTCTCCTTCTCTGTCTCTCTTCTCTCACTGTCTCCTTCTCTCACTCTGTCTCCTTCTCTCACTGTCTCCTTCTCTCACTGTCTCCTTCTCTGTCTGTCTCCTTCTCTCAGTCCGTCTCCTTCTCTCTCTCTCTCCTCCTCTTTTCAGCGTCCCCTGTGGGTCAAGTCGTCGCGGTTTCTTTTGACACCTTCCTCCTCTTCCTCAGCATTTTGTGGAGATCACAGACGACCAGTTTGACTTCCACACGTACTGCATGAGGAAGATGACGCTGCGCTCCTACGTGGACCTGCTGAAGCTGGAGGACGTGCTCCGCATGCACCCCTTCTACTACAAGACGGCCGTCTGCGCCATCCAGATCTACCTGAGTCTCCATGACAACCCGCTGACCGACGACAGCAAGGAGCTGCAGGCGGAGACCGGTGAGGCCGAGGAGGGAGGAAGCGAGGACACGAGGACATCTTGTTAACGCTTCTCTCTCCTCCAGCCAACTTCTCGGACAAAGAGCTGAAGAAGCTGAGGAACAAGCAGCGGAGGGCCCAGAAGAAGGCCCAGCTGGAGGAGGAGAAGAAGATCGCGGAGAAGGAGAAGCAGCTCAAGAACCAGAAGAAGAAGAAGGAGGACGACGACGAGGAGATCGGAGGACCCAAGGAGGAGCTGATTCCTGACAAGCTCGTCAAGGTCGGTGAAGGACACGCGAAGATTCCTCACTCTGTCTCTGCCTCCTTCTCTCGCTCTGCATCTCCTTCTCTCACTCTGCATCTCCTTCTCTCACTCTGTCTCCTTCTCTCACTCTGTCTCCTTCTCTCGCTCTGTCTCCTTCTCTCGCTCTGCATCTCCTTCTCTCACTCTGCATCTCCTTCTCTCGCTCTGTCTCCTTCTCTCGCTCTGCATCTCCTTCTCTCACTCTGTCTCCTTCTCTCGCTCTGCCTCCTTCTCTCACTCTGCATCTCCTTCTCTCACTCTGTCTCCTTCTCTCACTCTGTCTCCTTCTCTCACTCTGCATCTCCTTCTCTCACTCTGTCTCTGTCTCCTTCTCTCGATTTGTCTTCTTCTCTCGCTCTGTCTCCTCTCATTCTGTCTCCTTCTCTCACTCTGTTTCTGTCTCCTTCTCCCACTCTGTCTCCTTCTCTGTCTCTGTCTCCTTCTCTCATTCTGTCTCCTTCTCTCATTCTGTCTCCTTCTCTCACTCTGTTTCTCTCTCCTTCTCCCACTCTGTCTCCTTCTCTGTCTCCTTCTCTCACTCTGTCTCTGTCTCCTTCTCTGTCTCTGTCTCCTTCTCTCATTCTGTCTCCTTCTCTCACTCTGTTTCTGTCTCCTTCGCCCACTCTGTCTCCTTCTCTGTCTCCTTCTCTCATTCTGTTTCTGTCTCCTTCTCCCACTCTGTCTCCTTCTCTGTCTGTCTCCTTCTCTATCTGTCTCTGTCTCCTTCTCTGTCTCCTTCTCTCACTCTGTTTCTGTCTCCTTCTCTCACTCTGTCTCCTCAAAGGGAGCTTGAGTTAAGTGAAGTGTGTTTCCTCTCAGGTCGAGTATCCTCTGGAAGAAGCCGTGAAGTTCCTGATTCCTCTCAAACATCTGGTGAAGGACAAAATCGACACGCACCTCCTGGCCTTCGAGATATACTTCAGAAAAGGTAGGAGGGCACATCGGAAAAACACCGAGTCACCCAGGGGTCATACGGTCATGGAAAACCTGGAAAATCCCCAAAGTTTGGTTGAAGTCATGGAAATGTTGTTATATTCATATGTGCATTTTCCGCTGAGTCTTAAATAATTAAGATGTTTTTTTAAAGAATGACGCTTTGAATATAATCCGGCATACCCTCTTTTATACTCGCACATTTTCCACGCTGCAAGTGAACGCACCTTAACTGAAAAAACATAAATGTTTATTATTTTAATCTAAACTATTGTCTCTCATTCATTTTAGTCATTTAAGGTTATTTACTGTATGCTTTGGAATTCTCTTTGTTAGTTTAAATATAACATTTGATCACTTTTGCACAAAGATAAAAAAAAGTTTGGTTATGGAAATTTGGTTTAAAATCCTGGACACCCATTGGTCACCGTGGGGATGAACCCTGTTCATTGGTCATGAGGATGAACCTGTTCATTGGTCATGAGGATGAACCTGTTCATTGGTCATGTGGATGAACCTGTTCATTGGTCATGTGGATGAACCTGTTCATTGGTCATGTGGATGAACCTGTTCATTGGTCATGAGGATGAACCTGTTCATTGGTCATGTGGATGAACCTGTTCATTGGTCGTGTGGATGAACCTGTTCATTGGTCATGAGGATGAACCTCTTCATTGGTCATGAGGATGAACCTGTTCATTGGTCATGTGGATGAACCTGTTCATTGGTCATGTGGATGAACCTGTTCATTGGTCATGAGGATGAACCTGTTCATTGGTCATGAGGATGAACCTGTTCATTGGTCATGTGGATGAACCCTGTTCATTGGTCATGAGGATGAACCTGTTCATTGGTCATGAGGATGAACCTGTTCATTGGTCATGTGGATGAACCCTGTGTACCTTTTCTTTTTTTTTAAACTTCAATCCATTTTTTCTCCTCCAGAGAAATACCTGTTGATGCTCCAGTCCGTGAAGAGGGCGTTGGCCATCGCCCCCGGCCACCCGTGGCTCCACCAGTGTCTAGTCCGCTTCTTTAAAGGAGGTACGAGAGGGGGCGCCTCCTCCACAGCTTTATCCACGCATCCTTTCTCTTTCCACCCTCCTCTTGCCCTTTTTCCACCCTCCTTCGTTCTCTACACTCCTCCCACAATTCTTTCAACTTCCTCCCTTCCTTTCTCTTCCTGTTGTCTTCCAGTCTCCGAGAGCACGGAGCTGCCCGTGGTGGTCCGGACGGTCCTGAAGCAGGAGATCACCCGGCTGTTCGGAGACAGCAATGCCATGAGCTTCAACCAGGCCTACCTCACTAAGCACTCGAACTCCATACCACACCGACTGGCCGGTAGGACGCACACACACACACGCACACACACACAGTGATACACTGACGCAAAATACCTAAAATATCTGTTCCCGTGTCCTCGTGATGCGTTTCAGAAGCAGTTTTCTCTCTCGCACTCTTCTCCAACATTCCTCTTAAAGTCTTAATGTTGGGCTGCTCTCCAATTATACATGCACAATTATTTGGGTCAATTTACTCGTTGAAATTCTTTCACTTTTAAAAGAAGAAGAAATGCGCAAACTGGATTTACTTCTAACTTTAATTAATCTTAACTTAATTAAAGGCTCTCTTTTGGTGAGTTTTGGGCATTTAGAGAGCCGTCTAGGAGGGAGGATGGGGGCGGGGGGGTACTTCATGGAAGGAAATGTTGTTGATGGTATATAATGAGATTTTATAAAAAGTTAAGCGAACCAATCTGGTGCACTTTTGAGTTAAAATTAGCAGGTTATGAAGAACTTTGTAATCATAAACACATTGTTGTGTAAATATGAATGAAAAAAAAAATTTCATAATAATTTAAAGAATCGTTCTTTTGGTTGCAAATGATATACATTGTTCCATCTTTTACCATTAAAAAAATAAAAATAAATCCATCTTGAGTTTATCTTACATTTTTGGGGGGGTATTTCGTGTTTCTGAAAATGTATGTTTTTACGCACAGGGTTCTTACGGTCATGGAAAACCTGGAAAAGTCATGGAGAAAGAAAAAGAAGAGGTTATTCTCAGGCCTGGAAAATTCCTTGTAAAAAAATATAATCCCAAAAGTTTTGGGAAAATCCTGTAAATGTTCATTTTCGCCATTTGATTAAAAGAATAAACATTAATATAAATATTCACTCGACTCGAGATGTAAACATTTAAAAGACGGTAATCTTTTAAATCTTATTTATTTCTATTGCTTCGGGTTTTCACAAACATTACGACCAGCTGGTCAGACGCATCCCCCGAGTCACGGTGACTATCTGGTGACTATCTGGTTTCCTCTTTCTCAAAATACTTCCACGTGCCGAAAAACAAGCGCTTCTCCCACTCGTCGTTTTAAGAGCCTCACGGACGCTCTTCTCTTCTTCTCCTCTTCTTCTCTTCTCTCTCTCTTTTAGCTGCGAAGATGATGGTGCATCTGGACTCATCGACGGAGACGAAGGCCGCGGCGCTCGCCAGCGCTCTCGACGAGTCCCTGAACAACAGAAGCATACAGGTACTCGCCTGGACATCAGGGGGTTGTTACATGAAATACCTGGAACAATGCTGGGATGCACTGGGGCTCGCGAAGCAGATAGGCTCATAGAGGAAGAGAGGAAAGGAGGCAAGGTAGGAAAGGAAGAAAGGCACGGAAGGTAGGAAAGAGGCATGCACAGTGGAAAGGAAGAAAGGAGGCACGGAAGGTAGGAAGGAATGGATGGTAGGTAGGAAGGGAGTAAAGGAAAGGAGGCAAGGTAGGAGGGTAGGGAAGGAAGGTAGGTAAAGAGGGAAGGACAGGAGTCAAGTGAGGTAAGAGGAGGCACGGAAGGTAGGAAAGAAGGAAGGAATGGAGGAATGGATGGTAGGTAGGAAGGGAGTAAAGGAAAGGAGGCAAGGTAGGAGGGGAGGGAAGGAAGGAAGGAAAAGAGGGAAGGTAGGAAAAGAGGGAAGGACAGGAGTCAAGTGAGGTAAGAGGAGGCACGGAAGGTAGGAAAGAAGGAAGGAATGGATGGTAGGTAGGAAGGGAGTAAAGGAAAGGAGGCAAGGTAGGAGGGGAAGGAAGGAAAAGAGGGAAGGTAGAAAAAGAGGGGAGTAAGGTAAGAGGAGGCACGGAAGGTAGGAAAGTAGGCATGGCTGGTAGGAAGGAAGCTAGGCAAGGGAGGAAGTAAAGGAGGCAAGGAAGATAGGAAAGGAAAAAGGTGGCACGGAAAGGAGGAAAAGGTGTTGGGGAAAGGAGGCATGGACGGTAGGAAAAGGAGGGGAGGAAGGAAGGAAAAGGGAGAAGGCAGCCAGGCAGGGAAGGAAAGGAAGCCAGGCAAGGAATGAAGCCCCCCCCCCCTCCATGTATATAACACACGGAGCCGTCTGGGCGTCCGGTGAAAGGTTCTGGTTGTGTTTGCGGTTCTGTTGACCCGCCGGTTCCTTCCACTCGATGCGTAGGACTAACGTCGGTTCCTCTTCCCTCGTCAGATCTGCACGGAGGTCCTGGAGTGTCTCCGGGGCGCCGTGCTGGGCGACTGCAAGGAGCTCGCCGAGTCGTACCGCGCCGAGTGCCGCCAGCTGTACCCGTACACGCTGGCGTTCACGCCCCCGGGCTACGAGGAGAACGCCAAGATCGCCAACGGAGACGTGTCCACGGAGACGGAGGAGCTAGCCAATGAGATGTGAGCGCCGACGGAACAGCGACACGAGAGCGAGAGAGAGAGAGAAGGAGAAGGAGAAGGAATTGGGCCGAGCACAGAGCCTTGTGGTACGCCCCGGCGGCCATCTTTGTCCAGCCAGACACACGGGGAGGGAAAACGGAAAAAATGGGTGTTTTCGTTCTTTTGGCGCCGCTTCATCGGGTCGGTCCTGGCTCGGCTCGGCTCTCTCCCACGTGGTGGAAATCAGGACTGTGTGTGTGTGTGTGTGTGTGTGTGTGTGTTTGTTGAGAGCATGTGTGCGGTTGTGTATATTTGTGGGGAAAGAAGAGGGGGGGGGGGGGGGGGGTGAAGAGGAAGATAACGGAATGGCCATTTTACTTTTTTTTTTTTAATAAAGCCGACATCCAAGCTGAAAAATAAACGTTGTCAGACTGTCGGGACGAGACTGTGATGGACCGACGCGTCCGTTTCCCCGGGAGATGATCGGCGACAGACGCCGACCGCACGAGTTCTGACACACTGCGTCTCCCCCCCCCCCCCCCCCTCTTATTTTTAAAAAACAAAGCTCATTTAAATGATAATAGGACACTAACTGTCACTGGGGAGGGGGGGGGAGGCCGAGCTGAGTGGATCTACTCTCTGATGGATCTGTAGGAAGCTGAGGAGGGTGAGGAGGCGGAGCTACTGAGGATCATCTGTATCTGCTGTGTGGAGGACCTGAACATGTGAACACACTTTTTTCTCCATTTTTTTTTGTTCCACCCCCGGTTAAAATTTTGTTTGTCTGTTTAATAATGGAGCTTCTCATAGCACAGGTTTAAAAAAAAATACTACACTGTTGTGTGTTTGTGTGCGCCATTTCAAGTACAGCGATTCTCTGTTTAACACTTTTTTACATAATTATGAGCCATTTGGATCGATCTAAAGCATAAAGCAATACCCTAGACGGCCTCCGGTCCGGAGGCGGATCCCTGGAGCTCTTTACTGATGACGCTTCATCTCTAGACGCGGTTCTCCTGCAGAGCCGCTCGCGTCACTCGTTTAGAAACGGTTTTATTATGACGGCGTGAACACGGGGAATGTTTCCTCTCTGAGGGGCTCGTTCTTCTCTTTCATTCAAAATGGCTCCTCCCCAAAAGGTCAGAGTTCAGGGTCCAAAGGTCCCGTGGCCCCCGAAGTGACGGAAGGGAAAAATGTTACACGGCTATTAAATTTATGAGCATCTGGAATTTTGTTATATATATTTTTCTCCCATTCCTCCCTCTTTCCCCCCCCCCCCCCAATAATCTTATTTTTCTTCCCCAGTTTTCCTCTTGATTTGGGTTCTAATGTGAAAGATGAAATCTCTGAGATGGAAATGTATGATATCTCTGGATTTTTATTTTTTATTAAAACCAAACTAAAGAAAACTTGATTATTCCTTTTCATCTGTCTTGTGAAGCCACTGTTAAACACACACCTCGGATGTGTACAATTCATACAGTTTGTTAGTTAAGTATGGATTTGTTATTAAAAAATAAAATCAAAGCCAGAGTTGGTTTACAAACTAAGCAGATTTGTTGTAATTACGTTTCCACTATATTTCCAGGGTTTGGGACAAACTTCAGGTAACTGACTGAAGTGAATCCACCGCTAGGGGGCAGCACCCGGTTACACTGGCGGGGCCGCTGAGGATAAAGGAGCTGCTGAAAGAACAGATTCAAAATATATATATTATATATAAGAAATTGATCACGTCACCATGTTGACAATTCATTCGTTAAAGCGTGGCAGGATGAAAAAAAAATACTCACGCCGGCATAATGGAAGATAGAAACAGTCAAGGCCTTTTTATTGGTACAAGCTTTTAAAGTTGTTTTTTCACAAAAAAATCTAAAGAAAATAATCAATATATATATATTTGTAATGTTATGTGATTGATAAACCACATCCATAAAAGAGTGCCAAACTTTTTTTGCAATAATATTACACTATACATTTGGAAACTTTTATATTGACTGTGCAGGTCCAACTAAGTTAAATATTTTTATTTAGAAAAATAAAAAATAAAAAAATGTGTGTATATATATATACATATATTGATATATATTAAATAAAATATATAATATGTGTTATATCACATTTATATATTGTATTTTATATAAAATATATATATTATATATGTATTATACAAAATATATGCGTTGTATAAAATATGTATATATATTGTATTTTATATATATAAAACATATTTTATATATATCAATAATATATATTTTATATAATATATATATCAATATTTTATATATATATAAGATATATGTATATAACATATATATATATATATATTATAAATTATATATAACATATATATATATAATATATATATCCACATGGTTTCCTCTGAAATCATTTTGTAAGCCTCTACCTTTTTATTTAATTTGTCAAATTAAAAATATTTTACTTAGTTGGACCTGCAAAGCCAATATAACATGTTTCCAAATGTATAGCGTAATATTATTGCAAAAAAAATGATTTGCCACTTTTTAAAATATATATGTAAACTAAGTGCTGCTCGTCATTTGACCAATCAGCGCCTCGCTGTGGAATGAAACTCCGCAGACTGGCTCTCCTCCTCCAATCACGCCGTGAGGAGGCATCAGGGAGCATCGGGAAGGAGAAGTGACTCCTAACACCTCAAGGAAGTAGTGTTTTCCTCCGAGGAGCCTCAACACACTCTGTCCACACACCTGCATCTCTCCTGGAGACCACGCTGTGCGCGCGCACTTGTTGGTTCCGCACTCCTCGCGCACATGGAGTCCTCCCTGGAGTTCTCCGGCTCGCTGGGCAGCGGGTCCTCCTCGCTGTGGAGCCGCTGCCGGACCTTCAAGGTGCTGGTGATCGGGGACTCTGCGGTGGGGAAGACGTGCCTCACGCACCGCCTCTGCGCCGGAGACTTCCCCTGCAGGGTGGAGGCCACCATCGGGGTGGACTTCCGAGAGCGACAGCTGGACATCCAGGGAGAGAGGATTACGGTGAGTTGTGTTTTTGTGTTTTTTTGCTTTAATTCAAAGCAAAACTGTGGCAAGCTGGTGAAACTCCTTTTATTTTCTTTATTTACGTGACAATACATTAATTAAAACTCGTAAACTATCACCACCTTATCACCACCGTAAGAGAGTTGGCCTCATACGGTCCATTAAACTAGTAAACTTGTTATAAAATGTGCATCTGTCCGTAACATCCGTCAAGTTTATATTGTAACATAAAATAAATGTGTATTATATCCTATATGTATTAAATAAATAAATATATATATATTAGGGCTGTCAATCGATTAAAAAAATTAAACTAATTAAGCGCACATTTTGAAATTCATTAAACGCGATTACAAGTTTTTTTTTCTTCTCAAGACTAAATCTTCTAAATGAACGAGTAATCACTTCAGACAGCGTGCATTTCAGACACTTGTTTAATTGTATTCTTTTTTTAAAGACAAAACTTCACACAGAGCTGTGTTTTCAAAGAGGCTCCTACCTATAAAGTGCCAGTGAGGTATTTAATATCGTGGATGATAAATTGTTTCTTCAGTGAAACATCCAGATTAGTAAACAAAGGTGTTTTAGAGACCCCATTGGTCCTGTCATCTTTAACACTGAACAGCAGAACCAGTGGCCTTGGTAAACTGACTGACATTCAAATATGTCACGTTAACCCTCTGGAGGCTGGGCTCATTTTCTCGATTTTACAAAACAATGTAAATTCACCTTTTAAAGTCTTTTGCATGTGACACATCCCAGTGTTTCCCCCACCATTCGATCAGGGTGAGGCCCCGCCCCCCTGTCATGTTCTCTATCGCGCCAGATTACAGCAGAAGTAATGTACGGTTCTTTCCTTAAAGACGTCTTTGTTCTTGTATTAAACTAAACGTCTGTTGTTGGTCGTCTCTACACCAGCATGTCGGTCACTCTTCTCGGCTCTCCGTCTCGCGCGCCGCAGAGCTCCATGCCGGCGTGTGTGCGCGCGCATCGGGGGGAGCAACAAAAGAAAGTCACCATCACCTTCCGCCCCGCGTCACCGACACGTCGCCCTCTGCTTCTCTGTGAATATCAGGAGCAGACGGGAGGAAGGAGGCGGACTGCCGCGGTTTGACACTCAGAGGAGTGCAACAACTTCAACGACACCGGAAGTAAACAAAGTTGCGTTAATTGCGTTACAATATTTTAGTGCGTTAATCGCGGCCAAATTAATCGCATATTAACGCGTTAACGCTGACAGCCCTAATATATATATATATATATAATTTGAATTATATATATTTTTATATTTATATATATATATAATTTGAATTCTATATTAATATATTTTTTATATTTATATAATTTATTTATATTGTAATATATATATATAATTTGAATTCTATATTAATATATTTTTTATATTTATATAATTTATTTATATTGTAATATATATATATCGTAGCCGTGCCGTCATATTTGTATTTTAACATAAAACAAATGTACGCTTCCTTGAACCTTTCAAAATAAAAGTCGATTTAACTATTAAGAGGAAGTAGATTAAAACGTCTATAAATTATTCAAACAATACAATATCAAAAGGCATACATCAAAACCAATAAGGCAGATACAAAAACAGGCAATCGATACAAAACAATGAACCTTTTACACATGGTAACAATAAACTGACTAATTGTTTATGTTAATCCATTTTCACAATTAATCCAGTGCAATTAATCCAATTAAATTATTATTATTATACTTGATAATATTCCTGTTAGACTTTTTGCAGGTTTTGGTGGTTTTCTAACTTGACTTTGTCATGTTTTTATGGCTCTTTTAGTCTGAATGTGCAGTGTTATTTGTTCTAAATGACAATATCCTCTGTATCTAAAGCAGCCTGTAAGTCTGTGTGAAGGGAGAATGCTTATTAACAACTCATTTAATCCCTGAAGTGGTGAAAAGTTAGATTATTTACCTAAAGCTGTCAGACATGATGATCCCATCTTAAACCTGTGGGCGTCGTTGTGCCATTCAGTGACTTGAAGCCCCACGTGACCGAGGAAGTGTCCGTCACGGTGACTGTGGAAGTGTTTATAGGGCAGAGCATGTTTCACGCTGAGTTCCCAGAGCATGACGTCACCGTCTTTTTATGTTTTAGAGTAAACTCATCAAAGGTGCAATGTGTTCGATCTGATGCTCCAAACAAAGGAGGCATCTTTTCACCTGTTTATTATTTAAATGATTTCCTACAACGTGAGTGGATCAAATGCTTTAAAAAAAAAGTGGTTTATGCTATTTATGCACGCCTGAAATCACGCTAAAGCTAATCTCATGTATATCAAGTCAATTATATATATACTCTGGTCCCAGAAGTCCGGTCACAAGTCCTCGTGAGGTCATTGAAACTGTTTCCAGGACTTGAATGACTCCATCTGAAGAGTTTCCTTTTCAAATCTGCGTTTACAGGTTTTTATCCAAAGTCCTTTAATAGAAATGAGAGTGTGCGATATTCCTCGTAGATTAGCTCTTGATGTAATGTATCTAATCTATTCAAGGAGAGAGAGATGATCACATCAACTTGTTATTCCTTTTCTTTCTTCCCCCTCAGTGGTGATTCACTCTGCATTGCAACACATGATGTTCCTCTCCGTGTCTTCCCCTCTCATTAATTTCCTCTTTTTCTCATTATTTTTTTCTTGTGTGTCTCCTCCAGCTGCAGCTGTGGGACACGGCGGGTCAGGAGCGTTTCCGTAAGTCCATGGTGCAGCACTACTACCGCAACGTGCACGCGGTGCTCTTCATCTACGACGTCACCCGGCCGGCCAGCTTCGGCAGCCTGGCGGCCTGGATCGAGGAGTGCAGGCAGAACTCCCTCGGCCAGGAGATCCCCAGGTAGTGAGCTGGAAAAAATACAAATTCAAAATAAAATTATATATATATTTTTTATTTTTATTTTTATATATACACATAAATAGTTTGCCACTTTTTATGTATTTATTTATGTATAAATAAATATATATAAATATTATTTTTATATATACACATAAATAGTTTTGATTCATATTTATGTATATATATATATAATGTGTATAAAAACAATTTTAAATGGTTATTTCCAGGCCTGGAAAAGTCTTTGAAAAAGACAAATTAAATCCCGATATTTTTTGAAAAGTCATGTAAATGTGTTCATATTCATATGTTCATTTATGCAGTTTGATTAACACAATAAACCTTTATATAAATATTTATTATTTTTAATCAAACTATTGTTTCTCATTTAAGGTATATGACATGAAAATGTCCTTTTTAAAATGTGCATTATAAATATACGTAAAAAAAAAAGGCTTTCGGCCACGAGACATGAATTTTGAAAAAGGATTTTGAACCTTAAATAATATTAAACCTTCCTAGTCACAGAACAATGGAGGTGCCCTCCGGAACCGAATCTGGTTCTTCAGAGTGATGCCATGGAAGAACCATTTCTGGTTCCACAGAGAACCTTTCAAACCAGGGTTCTCTAGAGAACTATTTCCTTTAAGAGTGTGCAACTCTTAATATCCTCCTCCTCTCCGCCGCCCCTCCTCCTCCCCCTCAGGTTCCTGGTGGGTAACAAGAGCGACCTCCGTGACCCCGGCGCCGCCGACGGCCAGGTGAGCCAGGAGCAGGCGGCGAGCTTCGCCAGAGCCCACGGCATGGCGTGTTTCGAGACGTCCGCCAAGAACCCGGCGAGCAAATGCGGGGACGTCCGGCGAGGCGATGGCGAGCTGCTGTACCGGCGGGACAAGGTGGAGGACATCGTGGTCGCTCTCGGCGCCAGACTGAAGAGGCAGAAGAAACCGGCGGCGGCGGCCATCACCTCGACCCCACACGGGTCCTTCAAGGTCACGAGTAAGAAGAAACCGGAGAAGGAGCTGTGGACCTGCTGCTGAGAGACATGTGTGTGTGTGTGTGTGACATTGAACTTTAATATTTATACTCTTAAATATGTGAGACGATATATATTAGGTCCTCTTTTTTTTGTGTATTAGCATTTTTTTTTTGATCTTCTTGTTTTTACAATCGCCGCAAAAATAAAAAAACTGAATAAACGTTTATTTTGTCGGAGGATCTTTGTACGAGTAAAGTGTCTCACCACAGGGCCGAGAACATCAGTGTGTGTGTGTGTGTGTGTGGGGGGGGGGGGGTCACATGTGTTGTGAATGTGGGTCCAATCAATGATTCAGAGGTCATGAGGTGTGTGGGGGGGGGGGGGGGCGGGGTGACACAGTGGTGTGACATTCGACAGTCAGCTGCTGGATGTCTTGACTGGAGGAGAGGATCTTTTTTTATCTTTCTTCTCCACCATTTTTAAATAACAGTTAGAAAAGTGAAGAAAAAGAACAATGAATATTTCTAAATTCTCTAATTTGCTGACGGTTAATGTCTGAAGCTTGTTTTTTTATTTTTGGGGACACAGAGTAGGGGTGAATTATTTATTAATTATTAATTAAAGCTGAATCATCTGAATAAATTGTCACTCGGGTTTTATTTCTAAGGCCTCCATAAAACCAAATTACATCTCAAGTGGGCGGGGCCATGTTCACCTAAACTTAGCGGCACCTCCACGTGGCTTCCTGCCTTTTTTTGTGTAAATCAGGATAAATTAATTCTGAAAATGTTCTAAACTAAAAACCGATTTCAGCCGTTTCCTCCAATGTTCTTCATGTATCTTCTCGGTTGTTCATGCACGTTGAATCTTTTGCCACGAGTCTTATGGTGTGTTCACACCGGACGCGTCAAAATTTCGACGCGTCGAGATTACATGTCAATGCAAAGCTGCGTCGAAGCTGCGTAGCTGCGTATTTTCCAGCGAGCAGCGCGTCAGACGCGTTTGAAGCAGCACGAACAGAGGGTTTGTCGCGGGGCGAACTCAGCGAACAGCGCGAACAGACGCAGCTCCTCGATGCGCGAGTTAAAATTTCCCAACTCGGGCAGCAAAAACGCGTGAGTCATAGTTGCGTCAGCCAATCAGCGTTGAGCAGCTCCGCTCGTCATCGTCCTGCCGGTTGAGTAAAATGGAGGAAAAGATTTTTGGCGCTGTCTGTGGGCACCCCGAACTTTACGATACAACTCTTTATGCTTACCGAAACCGGAGCGATAAAGATAAAGCGTGGAACAAGGTCGGAGAAGCCGTGGGACTACCTGGTAAGTTTTGAATGTATGTATTTGCTTTTATTCTCGCTATTTGTTGTACTTTACTATCAACCAACCGCCGGCATATGTGTTTCATGGCAGGAGATCTGCCGCCGGAGGTGGAAAAGTCTCAGAGACACGTATCAAAGAGAGAAGAGAGAGAGAGCAGCGAGAAGCGCAGTGGGAGTGCAGCTCGGTCCACTAAAAAGTGGAAGTACGCTGCGGTCCTGTGGTTCCTCGACTCATTTATTACTCCGCCCCCGACGCGTCCGACGCGTCTGGTGTGAACACACTTTTTTCGACGGGCGTCAAGACTGCTGCGTCAGACGCGGAGAGAATTTTTTCGACGCGTCCGGTGTGAACGCACCATTATAGCGATGTCAAATATTACGACATTCCTTGAGCTCTGAGGAGCAGAACACACCCCGACTTCTCATTCTTCTCTGGAAAGGAACTGGTCCGTTCTGTTTACTTTCTACTTTAACATTTTACTCATCGCCTAAAAAGTCCTAAACAACCATTTTCTTTTTATTATTTCTTTTTATGACCCAGCATGTGTATATATATTTATATATTTATATATATATGTATCTGTGTATATATATGTATGTATTTAAGTATATATATGTATGTATATATTTATATAGAGATACATATATACAAATATATATATATATCTATATATACATATAGATATATATATATATATATATTTGTGTTTAGAAATAAAATGAACTTTTTTGATTTTAGCAAATGGCTGCAATGAAACAAAGAGTGAACAATGTAAAGGGGTCTGAATACTTTCCGTACCCACTGTATATCTACTGTGTCCCACACACTGCCCCTTTAAGTGTCAGCCTCTTTTAAATATGCATATTAAATGTACTGAAACTACAAACTTCTATTGTCTGAAAACATCTGCCGCTTACAAGCTGACGGGTGTAAATATATTTAACATAACATGTATTATTCTATTATGTTATCTCTGCCCATCAGAGCCGTGTATCCCTCAGTAGCTCTGGGACAGCGTGTTATGCAACAGTTCAATGTCTCCTTCCATAAAACCACATGGGACTGTAATCCACTTGAAACCAGCATGAGGGAAGTCTGATCCTCCTAAAGCACCGGCTGCATGACGTCATCCCAGGATGCAGCGCGCCGCTTATTATAACCCCCCAAAAAACTAGACCCAGATGTCATATTGATAAGGTTACTATGGATCACTGGTTCTCAAATGGGTGTATGTGTGCCCCCTGGTGGTACGAGAAGGCACTGCAGGGGGTACGATAATTAAAATATACATATTTAAAATGAGCATCCATTAAAAAAATCCTTTAAATATAAGTTTTAAAAAATGTGTACGTTCATAAACTGATTGACGTCATCATATGATGCTGCACGCCACATATTGTAACCCCCCCCACCCAAAAAAAACTCGACCCAGATGTCATATTGATATCTTACTATAGATCAGTGGTTCTCAAATGTGTGTGTGTGCCCCCTGGTGGTACGTGAAGGCACTGCAGGGGGTACAAAAACATTTTAAATATAAGTTTTAAAAAAGTGTAAGTTCAAACTGATTGTATATATTCTATATTATTAAATCAGATACTGATGTCACAATGCTGCGTGTTACACCTATTTTTGTTTTTACCCAGAATGCTTTGCACTGGTTAGAGGGGAAACATATTATTTCACAGGATGTACATCACTATAAAATGTTTAAGAACCATTTTCTCTACATTACGTCATCCCAGTATGTAGCACATATTATAAACTGCCAAATATAAAATATACCCAGATGTTATATTGATAAGGTTACGATAGATCTAGATCATTTCAAAGACCAAGGTTTATATTATTCGTAAATCCTTCCGCGTGTATTTGTAAATCGAATATATTTGTGAATTATTCTGTGCACATTTTTTAATCTTCGTGTTTGCATTTGTTAATAATTGAGAGTGATTTAACCCCATAAACTTTGTCTATACTTGAGAATACTCACTAAAAACCCAGCACATCCAGACACGCATGTCGTTCTGCCAGTCGTCCTGCAGGGGGCGCGCTGACCTGCTCATCTTTCTTGTAAAAAAAAATTAAAATTAAAAGGGGCGTGCCCCACTGTAATCAGCGTTGCACAGCAGCTGCGTGCGACTCCTCCAACATCTTTAAAAGCTGCTGCTGCAGACGCTCCGGACACCGCGCGCTCCTTCACCTCACGACCCAGAGAAGATGTTCTGCAGACGGGCTTTGCAGCGAGTCCGGCCGCTGGCACGGAGGGCGTTCCCCCCCGGGGCCAGGCATGGTGAGTCCCCCAGGAAAGAGCTTTATGAGAGACTTCTGAGTGGAATTTAAATGGTTTAAAGTCGACGAGATGTCTCGTATTTGTTTAAACTTTGGCCATTGAATCGTTTTTTTTTAAACACAGATTGAAAAAAACGGTTTAAAGTGTAGTTACTCGCGCAGTTTTTTTTTATCGATATATTTTTTTAAAGGTATTTTTTCTTTTAAATGTGTGCATTGTGTGTGTGTGAAGGTCTCCTATAGGGATGACTTCTAGATTCATTGTGCAGGAGGGGGCGTGGCCTGCTTTGGGAACACGTCGTTCTAGCACGTTATGAAAGAGCATCACACACACACGGAGAGAAAAAAACTCTTTGCCTTTAAAGGTTTTTATAAGTTGCATCGAGTACACTTATATTATTTTTTAAATCAAAAGTATTTCAATTCGAGCTTTTTCTTTGTATTTGAAGAGTTTTTAGAACATTTTTGGCTCTTAACCCTTGTGTTGCCTTCGGGTCATTTTGACCCGATTCAATGTTTAATGTCGGTGTTCTTTCGGGAGTCAACAAACAAACATAAAGTACCTCACACTTAAACTTGGAAAACAATATTAATTCTAATAATTTTCTGGAGATTTTAATAGCTGGGGTCATATTGACCTCAAGGGTAAAATATGTTAGTAAATATAAAGGTAACAGGAGGGTTAAACATTGAATCGGGTCAAATTGACCCGAAGGCAACACAAGGGTTAAATGAATGATTTACCTTCCTGGTTACACGTTGTCCTATAGGACTTATTATGGACACACAGACGAATAATAGTTCTTAAATGGTTCTTTAAAAAGCTTTGTGGTTCTACAAAGAACCATCACATATACTGAGGAACCAGTCTTTAATTTGTGGAACCTTTATCTGTTCATTGACGAACTCTTTGAGGAAATCCTTCTTTAAAGAACCCTGGTTTGAAAGGTTCTGTGTGGAACCAGAAATGGTGCCTTAAAGATCCCTTTTTTTAAGGTTCTTTGAGACCTTTAGAGGTTATTTGAAGAACTCCTTAAGCAAACAGTTATTTAAAGAACCCTGGCTTGAAAGGTCGCCGTGGAACCAGAAATGGTTCTTCTATGGCATCACTCTGAAGAACCATCTTCGGTTCTAGATGCCACCTTCATTGTTCTGTGTGTTCGCTTAGCTGCTCTCCTGAGAATCCTATAAATAAAAAAAAGTGCATAATATCAAACAATTAAATCTAATAACTCTTTGCATCAGTTGCACCTGAGGAAAAATAAATGTTTCCTCTTTATAAAACATCGGGGAGGCTTTTCTTTTCATTTCTGACCTTCACGCCGATCATCCTCGACTTTGGAACCTGAGCATGTGGAATTTCCTCCTGAGGTCAAACTGCTGCTTCTGACTTCCTGCTCTAGAAAACTTTACTCTCAGACTGAAGACGAGCTAAATTAATTCTACCTGCACGCGTTGGTCTTCATCAATCCCCCTTTTCCTGTATCCTTGAGAACCATCTGGTTGCCCTGCAGGCCTAAATATGTAATGTCACATGTCAGCAGAGACACTTACCCAACATACGTGCGTCGTCACGGCAACCATGTTGTCTGTTGTTTCATGATATGCATGTTCCCTTTTCTTTTTGTTCTCTCTCGGACTTGAACCTCACTGCAGGATTAACCGATTACCTGTATAAATAACCTGTACGTGGCCTTGTGCCGTGTCACGGGTATTAAAGGACTTACTGCTACAGCGTCTCTGCAGCCACAACACAACAATATCCAGGCTTTAAAAAAATAAATAAAGATGTTATCACCTGTCATTTAGTAGAACTACCTTTTTTTATTTTTTATATGTAGCTGCAGCCGGTTAATTTAGCTTAGCATAAATATTGGAAAAAAGGGATAATTGGTTTTAAAATCTCCTGAGGAGCTCCATAATTCCATGTGGTGTATCGGTAGCTCGGTTACTGCTTTAAGGCCAAGTTATAAAACTATAATTTGCTATTTCTAAACTTTTTTTTCTCATTTAAACAAACAAAGAGGAATGCATGCTATAGTCGACGGAGCCGGGGCGTCTAGTTTCCTGCCCGACTAGTTTCACAGTTGTTGGTTCATGCTAAGCTAGCTGCCTCCCGTTGTGTGTCAGATGAGAGTTGGTTCCTAACTTTTCATTGACAAAAAAAAGAAGCAACACACTGTTTATGATCTAGGAAAATTCTCGCTGTGTGTGATGGGAAGAGATTAGGCTGTTTTTTCTTTTTACAACCTCTGCATGCACCACTGGCAATCCTTTAAACTCCAGCAAATCTCTTCATGACCCACAGCCTGCCATACTGCAACTGAAAAGCAACTCAAATAGATGGAAGATAATAATAAATGAGGAGTTCAATTCAGTTTATTTGTATAGCCCAATATAAAAAATTTGTCTCGGAGTGCTTTACAATCTGTACACATAGACATCCCTGCCCCAAAACCTCACATCGGATCAGGAAAAACTCCCAAATAACCCTTCAGGGGGAAAAAAAGTGAAGAAACCTTCAGGAGAGAACAGAGGAGGATCCCTCTCCAGGATGGACAGATGCAATAGATGTCATGTGACCAGAAGGACAGATTAGAGTTAAAATACATTCAATGAATGTGACAGAGTGTATGAATAGTTCATAGTAGGCATATTCCACGATGGAGACCTCCACGATCCATCAGGCAGATGGCGGTGGGGAGGAGGAGTGGGCGGAGTCTCAACAGGACAGTGGCGTAGTCATGAGCAGGAATTCCACGACCCAGACGATCCATCAGGCAGATAGGATCTATGCCGTCTCATAGGGTCCGATGACCCCATGAGACGTAAAGTCAAAAGGACTCCGGGGAGAAAGCAGAGTTAGTAACGTGTGATTGAGAGATGAAAATTCATCCCTAAGGAGAGAAAAAAGAGGAGATAGGTACTCAGTGCATCCTGAGTTACTGAGGATCTGAAATGCGTCAGAGTAATTAATGACTTCAAGCCCACTGGATATTTAAGGTTTTGTTTTCTAGGGTCACATCTGAGATCGTGAAGCAGGGAGAGTTTAAATTGTGTGTTTTTAGATTTAATAGAAGTGATGATTTGCTGCTTGGCTGCTGTAAATCGTTCCGTCTCCTCTGCTGTAAGGTGCCAGAGCTCCTGTGTAACTGGATTAAGGGATGGAGACGTGTTGACGCAGCCAGAACGCACTGCTTTGTTTATGCCGAGTCTAAACTCAGATTTCCTGAATAAAATGCAACACAAATCAAATGTTTATAACTATTTGCTCATTTAGGATCTCATAACGCCAAAGAACCCAATGGTCTGTTCAATAAAGGGCCACCGGACTAGAGTTTAATGTACATTTCAGTCGCTGTGATCGTCTTTGCGGTCCAGTTTCCCCTCCAACGCTGTACTTCTGTCTCCCGGCAGCCCCCGGGCGCCACATGTCCTTCGGGGTCCCGAGTAGCTCCAGCAACCTGGCATACGTGGTCCTGGGTGGAGGAGGCCTCACTGCTGCAGTGGTTTATGTGAGTGTCTGTTACTCCCTACGTAACCTCCAGCTCTGGCCTAACCTTCAAGACCGGAAGGGCCTTGAACCTGCATTCTTCCTAATGGCCACCAGGGGGAGACTCGCCTGATTGCAACATGTACAATGTAGTTAAAAAAAGTAAAACACAACAAAAACAAGGTTGTGTTTTTTTTTATCTTGCAACTTGTACTCTTCTCTAAGTGTATTTTAAATTCCTAAAAAGTAAATTGCGATATTCTTAAGCAAATAAAATGTTCATTTGCACGAAAAATTGCCAACATTTTGAACTTGCAGGCTTAAAAATGTCAGTCCGTAAACAAATGAGTGACTACATTCCCTTCTTGTATAGACGCTCTATGATTATGATAGTATAACTTAGACGATGTTTAATGGAAAATTAATTCCATTCTTTAAAAAGAGTAACAACTGATTGCACAGAGTAGATTACGTTAATGTGAGATTGTAATTCCAAAGGAATTTAATAGATTAGTCGGAATGTAAAATGTTTTAATAGGCTTGCAGTTCTATAGTAGCAGCTCTATGGACTATACTGTGTCGCAGCGTGCAGGCCGGACACTAAATGGACTTGGAGCCTCTCATATTGGGCATTTTTGTAATGCTGGCATGTAGTAATTGTGTATTTTGCTCTTTTCTCTCAGGCCTACAAGACGGTGCGCGGGGACAGCGAGCCCCACGAGGACCGACTCGCCAGCATGGCCCCGGCAGACGAGGGTCAGTGACGCGCTCAAATAATCCCACCGGAAGGACAATTTCTTTTTTGCATTTTCTATTGCGTAATATAGTTTGGGCGCGTCTATAGTGAACTAATTATACTGGATGAGAATCGACGGCCGCAACAGGACGACAACCGTTTCTGATGAGCGGCTGACATTTTACAAATCGTCATTAAACGCTAATACGTGCATCATCTGGCGCGTTCTGGCAAATGGAAGCGCTAAAAAAACAAAACTACAAGATATCTGTGCGTTTCCTCGCCACCGCCCAAACCATCGGCCGCGGTAGAACGATCCCGCTCAATGGATCCATCTCGCCCGTCTGGTCGCATTTCTGTCTGCAAGTCATTTGTCTAGTCAGCCGGTTTGAGAGACGATGGCGCCGCGCCCGGAGCCGCCGGCGAGCCCGTGATGCGGGATGAGCAGCGTCTGGTTCAGATGTGTACGTGCAGCCAGTGTGTTGTGCTGTGTGTGTGTGTGTGTGTGTGTGTTTGTTCTCAGGCTTTTTGAACTGGCCAGAGCTCGCGTTATGTAATCGAGCTAAAAGAAATGTCCCAGAAACCTCTTGATGCGCATGGTGACGGTAATTTAAATAGATTGCGCCCGAGGATCGTATCGTCTCAACAAGTTTAATTACAGATGTTTAGTGTGCAGAGCACAAGGTGGGCGGTTAAAAAAAAATATATATATGTATACTAGATGTTGGTGTTGGGGCAGCTTAAGTATAAAAATTGCATCAGTTGCTAATTAAACAAACTATTTCATAGAATAACCCTCCATAAAATGGTTTTATTTTTGTAATTGAACTGGTTGTTGTCACTGTAAAAGAAGAAAATTCTCCTTTTTTTTTTTTTTTTACGGATCTGTAAAAATATATATATAATCTTCAGTTATTTAGACTAACTTCCTCAGGTCATCTTTTATATTTCTGTTCTGATTCAGCGTTATCCTTCACTTGACTCTGGCGTTTTATCTTTTTTTGATCTTGAATGCCTAAGCGTTTGACCTTTGACCCGACGGCGTGCTACCCGTTGGCAGGAGTCGGTCGCCGTTTATCAGCCGGCGTCCTCGTCTGTACTCCTCGTTCTCGTGAAGCGCCATCAGTCGCCACCCGAGGACGCGTTCAATTCAAAGTCCGCTTCTCGCAAAGCGCGGTCAAACTACCCGGATGGGACTTGATCCTCCCACTTTACCCAGAATGCATCAGAGCAGTTTGAACTTTAATAGTATTTAGATGCTAATGACCTCTTTTGCTCTGCAGCCTCAGAAGTAGCGGCTCCTGAAGCCGACCCGGTGGTGGTGGAGCAGGTGGAGGAGGCGGCGCCGGCCCCCGAGGTCGTCGCCGAGTCGGCCCCCGCCGTTGCGGAACCTGAAGCCGAGGCCGTCGCGGAACCCGTTGTCGAGTCTGAGGCTGCAGAGGTGGAGGCCGCTCCGGCTGCAGAGGTAGAGGCCGTTCCAGTCTCGGAGGAGGAGGTCGTCGTCGTCTCAGAGGCTCCTGCAGAGGCCCCTGGTACGGCAGTAGTAGATGAAGCCCCTCCCCCTCCTGCTCCCGCCGCCGAAGCAGAGACCGCCCCCGAGGCCGACGTGGGCCCTGCTGCTGAGCTGGCTGCGTAACGCTGCCTAGAATCCCTAAAGCAGCTGGAGTTGGTCGTGCCGTGTCCCACCTCTGAGCCCAGGGAGGAACAAAGGACTCATGAAACCCTATTTTGATAAAGTGGGTCACTCTCTTCTGGTTGTTTTAATGAATGCCAGCTAGGGGTTCATCAGTCCAGGTTTTTGGGTCTCTCCCTCACCTCAACCCTCCACACCTGAACCACATTTGGTCTTGGGCTGTCTTTTAAGATTCAGTTTGGAAAATTCCATTTCTATAGGCGTTTTGTTGTTGTATAACCAGAGCAAATCTAAATGGTTTGTCTGCTGTACAGTTACGAGTGTTGGGGATAAAAGGGATGAAACTGAGCTGGTGGCTAATGTTCGATGTGCCTTGTTTTTTGTTTTTTCTTTTTAAAAGCAACGGCCTCCTGTTTCTTTGCCTTATCGAAATGTCAGCCCGGCGAATGAATGTCGGCCATCTCGATGTGTCGCGTCAACGTTTGCACTCTGTTGTCTTCGGCTCACTTCCCGCTCTGAATCATTGCTTCGCTTTAGTCTGGAAACCGTCGAGATGGAACAAAGTCATGTGACCAAAAACCAGTTTGCTCTGTTCCTGGTTGCAGCTCTTGTCTAGTTGTCTTTAGCATTTTCCTTATGAGAATATATATATATATATATATTCATTCTTTACACATTCAAATACTTTGACAGTTTTCCTAGCCGTTTAGCTAAGGTTTTTTTGGGTGTGTTACATTTACTTCTCCCGTTTCTTTGTCAATGTGAAGTCTTTCAGCAAAAACACTACTAGTCATTTTATTGTCGTTGAGCACGTTGCCGTTATGACTCATGCGGGTTTTCAAAGAATAAAACGTCACTGGATGAGGAGCGTCTCGATATTATTGCGTTTGTGCTCTCAGGGTGAAACTTTATTTATTTGCATTGCTCAAAAATGATGAGCGTGTAGAATAACTGGTTCAGATCAATTCCGCTTGGCTGCAGCGGCTTGTTTTGATGTTGTAAATATCGTAGCTAGTCAATTGTAGCTGTAGAATTGTTTAAATTCCCCGGATGACTCCTGTGCTGTGTTCATGCTCTCAGCTGAAGACTGAGAAACGACAAACGCAATCCTGCCTCTCAGGATATCGTTTGTTGGAAATGAAACGTGGCTCATGATCAGGGCCGGAGTGGGGCCACTTTTCAGCCCGGGAATTTCAGGCTCAAGACCAGCCCACTTTTTTCATGGTATAGTGGAAATTGGATAAATGAAGCAACAGTTCAGCTCTTACTATCCTGTAGTTCTTTTATTAATACCATGGTCCAACAAATAATGTAACGGTTAAATACAACAATAATAATCCACTTAAGATGAGAAGTTAACAAAAAATATGCACAACATTAAAAAAGGCAGAAGGGCGTAGCAGGGGTGTCAGGCTCAGATTAGGCAGTAGGCCAGATTTGTTGGAGTGAGACCTCATGGGGGCCGTCATTGTCATGGTCATTGTCATGGTCATTATCATGGTCATTGTTATGGTCATTATCATTGTTCTGCATGAGTATTATATAGTGGTGATTTACTCCTTTACTACACCCACTTCTGAGTAAACAATGCATATTGGTTCATCAAGTACTGTACCGCTCTTTCTTAGAATATATAACTTTAATTCATATAGTGTCCTCTGTTATCCTCTCTACCTGTCCCTGTCGTCATGGCCTCCTCATTGCAAATGTCGGGCTCATCATTTTCAGCAGGAGACTGTCTTATCTGCTTGAAGCTACAAATAAAAATTAAGTCATATTACTGCATACTTCAATATAAATATCAATAGTAGGCTATATATCAATATTTGTATAATATTTGCAAAGTCTATGGATCGCCATATTTTGGGTGATATAAAAGGCTAATATTGTAATTCAATTTAATATTTTGCTTGGGAATAGGTTGACAACGCTACAATGATATTAATCAAGGCTACAACGTTAGCCGAATAGTTATGTTGCTAATCATTAGGCCTTTGTCTCTCTTTACCAGTTGCCACTTGTGTTTATCCTCTTGAAAATAAATCTGTAAGCTTGGCACATTTGGCAGCATCCTCCTCCAATGCCTTTTTTTTCTCAACCTGGCTTTTCAGCCCCTCCTGCCCTCTTCCTCCCGTCCTCCTCCCTGATGCGCGTTGCGGTCGGGCCGGCCCAGCTATCCGTAGCTGAGAAAACTTTTGGAAAAAGGACCGAACCAACTCTATTTGAAGAGGAGAACTTCCTCGGTGGTGTATGTGCGAGGAAGTTCACCCCTCCAAAATAGAGTTGGTTGAGTTCCATAATGGACTGAACCAACTCTATTATTTGGGAGGGGTGAACTTCCTCGCATGGTACAACCCATGCAGAGGCTGCGGTGTCAGAATGCTGAACTTGTGTAGCCCACTTTAAGAGAAGATGGACTAACCTGACAAATGTCAACAAATAAAATTCTCGACCGGCCCAGAAATGAAGCGGCCCACCGGGAACTCTCCCGATTACCCACCCCGGGCCTGCTCATGATCATGTTATTATGTTATATAGCCTTTTTCCTCAAGCGTTTATAACATTATTTTACAGTATACAATCTAATTAATCCAGACTCACAATCTCAGTTGTCTGCAACTATGTCAAACAAGGTTTTATTCAGCTACTAAGTCCTAGTATGCTATCAGTGTGTATCATTTCAAAAATTCTATATTTTAAACATTTTTTTTAAAAATTATCTTTGAAACTTTTAAAATATCTTTTTTTAAATGATCTTTTATCTTCAAGAAAAGTAAACACATTTTTTAATCTTTTTTAAATGATATCTTTTTAAAAATTAAACCTTTTTTCTTTAAAAAAAACAAACTCTTATTTTAATATATTAAATATAAAGAAAACGTGTTCTCTTTAAATACAATATTAAAATAATACATTTTAATTTTTAAAATAGTTTATCTTTAAAATAAAAATTGCAGAAAAGGGCTGCAGGCAGCACTCTGCAAGACGGTGATAAAACGGGTCCGGCTCAAGAGAGCTTCCCCATATGCAGTCTTAACACTTTCTTTTCTCAAACTTCTGATGTGTTTTTGGCTTTTGATCAGAGTCCTGATTAAGTTCAGTGACATGCCATCTCAGACTAATCCTAGATTACTCTGCTTGTTTTAGGGCGTCCTGTTGGATGACAGACGGGATCAATCCAAGGCTTTTTACCAAATCAAATTTCACAACTAAATAATTTGAGCGTTGAATTGGGAACTGCTTTATTCAAAATGTCCATTTATGGTTCATATCTAAAGGACTTGAGGCTTTTCAATCAAAGAATTTCACTCCAATAGTTCACACTTTAAAAAGGTTCCACCAGCAGAGGAGCATGAACTGAGCGCCGGGTCTCCTGTAGAGTGTTTCCTGAACCTGTGTAGACGATAAACAATAGAGAACAAGGTAAGTGAGAAAAATACTGTTTATACCAAGTTAAGTGCAATGACCTGTGTTCAGTTACATGAGCTGAAATCCTAAATGAGGGAATTGATGCAAACAACTATTTTGATTGTTTGTTACTCTGGCATTAAAGACAAAGTCCTCAAAGATGTTACATTTATAATTATTTAAACAAAAGTAGAAAAACCTCACATGGAATTGCTGGTTCCAGTAATTTGTTGCCATTTTTATTTGTTATTAAATAACTTGAGCCAGATCATTTATGGTCAAAATTGTCGCAGATACTTTTTCTTCTGTCTTAAATTAATCTAATCTTCTTAAATTGTCGTAAAATAGTCGAGTACCTATCCAGTCATTCTTTGAATGCCTTCTATATATATATATTCTTTTAAATATTTAAATATATATATATATATATTTTTAAGTCTTTTTATATATATATATATATATATAAACAAATTTGACTGCTCGTGTAACTGAAAGTTAGGAGCTGTTGTAAATGTGTGAACTTCTAGTCTACGTTGGATTTAAAATCTCTCCGCTAATACTTCCTGTCCTCCAGAGTCGATGCCAGATCGGCTCTTGGCCCTGAAGCTCTTGGCCGGCTCTCCAGTTGAGATGGCGGCGGCTTCTGTTGGGGACACGAGTCTGGGGAGAGCTGTGGCCGATGGGAAAAGTTTGGACTTCACGCCGGAGGCGGTGGAGCCAGAAGGTCTGGAAGCGACCACAAAGATGGCGGCTGAAGAAGAAGAGGCCTCTGCCCCAAAGGAGGAGAAGGTTGTAGAAGAAGAGGCCTCTGCCCCAGAGGAGGAGGTGGAGGAGCTGGTAGTAGAAGAGGCCTCGCCTCAGCCGGCGGCCGCCTCCTCCGGGTCGGACCTACAGGTCCTGGCAGCCGCTGGACCAGAAGCTGAAGCTCCATCATCAGCAGCAGCAGTGGAGGTGGAGGTGGAGGTGGAGGTGGTGGCGCCACCTGCTGCTTCGGGAGTGCAGTGCGCCGGAGAGGAAGTTGTGGATATAATAAAGGAGGTGGAGGAGCTGGTGGAGGGACAAAGTAAGAACCTACAGAGCGACACGCAGGTCAAATCCCTCCTCTAGTTTAATCTATTATACGCATCTACTATTATTACTGCATAATAGCTTTATTATTATTGTCTTCATGATAAAGAATGGAAATAGCTGTATAGAAAGAGCCTAGAATTACACCCACAGTTTCAACTGTTATCCTGTTAGACATATAGAATACTTACATAAGTGAATAAGGTAAGTATAGTCTAGGGTAAAGAAAGGAATATTTTAATTTTTTGCCAAATAGAGAAAATAGTCACTTGTTTTTTTGCGCACATTAGTGACAATTTCAGATGATAAATGTCCGCACAATAAATCTCAGACACAACAGACGTATAATAATAGAATAGTAAGATACAAATATAAAATGTAATTAAATTTAAATTAAAAATAGAAAACAGAGATATCGTCACCTTCCTAAAATAATGTCATTTTTTGACCATTTTTAGTGTTGTTGCCTAAATCATCTTGTGATTCTACCCCTGTAGTATTAATATATCACAATATCATATAGAGATCAATATGTCGTCACGTTTTTTGTGTTTTCTGAAAAATCTATAAAAATGACCTCGGCCATTATTTTAAGAAGGTGACGAAATATATCTAAGATTATTGGCTATTTGGATTATTAGTAAGAATATAGGGATGTAGTTACTACTTGATTTCCAAAAATTACTTTATTATTACTAACGTTCTCACCTGTGCCTTTCCTGCTGTGAGAAACTTTAATTGAAGTAAAGGCAGATGAGGATTCTTCTCCTACTTCGCTGAGTATATAACAAATATCATCTTTAAAAAAGTGAATGATTCATATCTAAAAAAAAAGAAAAGTGTTAGTGTTTTAGAGAGCTACACAACAAGTTCAACCTATTTTGATCTTCATCTTTAATGACGGCTGCAGCAGGACCTACATCTTTATATTAAAGATGTTCAGTTGGAAATCTCTCTTATTAAAGGACTATTTGTGGTTTATGAAGAACACCTGGATAATTATGATCAAACATAAAGACTGAGCTTGCATCACATGTTAAAACATTTGAAATATATCTATAACATTGTTGGCTATTTGGATTCCGGGTAAGAATATAGGGATGTAATTACTACTTGATTTCTATATTACAAAAAATCTGAATAGTTGAGCATCACATCAACAATAGAGGACACAATGTGGCTAAATTTACATCTCTTCAGTCTTACCGTTAAAATATATATAAATAATCTGAGTCTTCTCTGTATTTCTGCCTATATCCACAGAGCCAGCGGTGTCTATCTGGACAGTAAAAAGCTGCTCAGTGATGTAATAGTTCAGAAGGTAAACAGCACAGCTAGAGCTGTCTGAGTAGAGCTAGAGGAGATAGAACGGACATCTTCAGGATGTTATTCTCAGGTGGCCACATGTTACCATTTTTGAAGGTTCTCTGAGACACCTTTATGGGTTCTTTGAAGAACTCTTAAAAGAAATGATTCTTTAAAGAACTTTGGTTTGAAAGGTTCTTTGTGGAACCGGAAACGGTGCCTTAAAGAACCATTTTTTAAGGTTCTTCAGCACCTTTATAGGTTCTTTGAAGAACTATTTGAGGAAATGGTTCTTTAAAGAACCCTGGTTTGAAAGGTTCTTTGTGGAACCGGAAACGGTGCCTTAAAGAACCATGTTTTTAAGGTTCTTTGAAGAACTATTTGAGGAAATCGTTCTTTAAATAACCCTCTTTTGAATGGTTCTTCTATGTCATCACTCTGAAGACCCATTTTCAGCTCCAGATGCCACCTCCATGTTCCTGTTTGTACTTGTTTAAACTCTATATGCATGTTAGTTAGTAATGTTCACTAATTGTACCCATTTCCATATAAACTGTGTTGTGCTTGTTGGTTTCAGCCTCAGAGGCTCTGGTGGCGGTGGCGGCCCAGTCGTGACGTGTCGGACAGAACCTTCCAGAACACGAGGGAAGCTGGTCCATAGCGATGTGTCCTTTTTATTGTCTTCAAAGGTGTTTTTTTAATGTTTCCTATCTTCTTTAGCATTTGTGAAATGACTCCCATGATCTCTCTTGTCCTCTAGGTGTCCCTGTAGCAAAGCTTTACTTTTTAAGCTTTATATTTATGTATGTGTTGTTTCTGATGTAGTGGAAAGGGGTTTGTTGTTTATGTAATGTCGTAATATATTTATTTTCATAGATATAATCAATTTAACAATATCGACCAACCAAGATTGCACAAGGATTTTTTTTAAATGGGGGATTAGTTAATTCGATTAGTTGGGTGCAGACATGAATGACTAGTGGTTTAAGAGATTACGCTGTCATTGTGTTGCTAATTTGAAAGTGAAATCATGACATAAAATACTAGTTACACATATTGCACCTATGCTTATATTTTGCTTTTAAAATTGACTTTAACTGATAGTAACGATAGTGTATCTATATATTGGTATTTATCCATGTTCTTCTTCTTCTTATTTTTTAGATAATTGTACCTTTTGCAACAAAGTGAGGATATACATGATGTACAGGTTAATTTATCATCATTATTATACATCAATTAAAAATATAACGACATATTAAATAGTGCATATACCTGTTTGTATTTAGTTAAGTATAATGTGCATCATGTGTTCATGCAAACATTTGAAATAAAGGGATGTACAAACAATTCAACTCAAGTTTTGCTGTGTATGACATGTGTTATTAATCAACATATTTTGTTTGCACTGTGCTATCGTGAATGTCAGTGCAACACTTGGTGGAGACTGGAGACTGTTTAACTGTTTATTGGATCATTTGTCCAAATGGGATACGGATGTTTTTTTGGGATACAAATCTTTGGATTCAAGATTCATGTTTTTATTTGCTATTTGTGCCTATAGACAAACAGTCCAGTCACATTTTAAATCTAGTGCAGGGCTCTCCGAGTCAACATTTTAGAAATAACACTATAATAATAATAAAAAAATAACAAATATACAAAAACACTATCCAGAAGGTAGTAATATGTATAAGAACAAGAAAGGTGCTTGTTAAAAAACAAACAAAAAATAAACACGACAAAATGAATTCTTAATAAAAACGACTAATGGATTTTATATTTTATTTAAAAAAAATAAACGAATCAAACCGGCACGAGCCCGCTCGAGTTGTCTCGTTTGTTCGCCGTGACGTCACGCGAAGTCTTCGCCCCGAAACGAGCGGCGAGTAACTGACAACCGCGTCGGTCTCCGTGAGCGGAAGGAGCCGCCTCGTCCCCCGGTCGAGCCCTCCCGCGTCCTGACTCACGAGCCACCGGAGAGGGGCACCGGGGAGCCGTCTGTCCCGTCCGTCCGTCGGTACGGAGGCTCGCGAGGCTCACAGGGCTTTTTCGTCAGGGAAAAAAAAAAAAATACAAACGGCTAACGTCAAGCTAGCGTTGCCGTTAGCAGCGGGGACTCCTCCGCCTGACAGTCGACAGCGCGAGCGGGGAGGAGACAAGAGAGGAGGAGACAGGAGAGGAGGAGACAGGAGAGGAGGTTCCTGAATGTCTCACAGCAACCAAACACACGGGCAACAAACTGTCACGGAGCCCGCCGCCAGCTCACGTCAAGTTTCCGCTTGGACGCTGAGAAGTTAACCTACGTTTCCAGGCGGCAAAAGGCGACCAACGGCGTTCCACGGTGAGTCCGCGGACCGCAGCTTGAGCCTCATTGCTGGTTTCGGGTTTCTCCTCTTGACAGCTTGTTTTTCTAACGACGCTCCTCGCGTAAAGCTAGCCGACGTTAGCCAAGTCCAGTTTCTGTTTGCGACGGACCTTGAAGGCATCATCGTGTTGGCACATGATTTAATGACGACGTACTATTCTTTAAACAAATAATCGATATGTAAATGATGCAAGAGCTAATAGTTAATCGATAGTTTAGAGCATAGCATCAACAGAGAATCCCCATTTGATCCGCTGAACATGCCGGATGATATAATCTCGCTGTTATCTCATATCTCTTCATTGTAAACAGTCGTGATTTTGATTATTTTGCTTTTTGGATGTAACCTCGCAGCTGTTTGAGTTTATTTATTTATCTGACCTCTTTTATGAGTCTGAGGTAAACTCGACTCAAACGAGCTGCTGTGTGTCGACACTGAAACTACATCGTCCGTGCAGGATATCAACAGTGAGAGCATATCACTGTAACCGAGCAGTGAGATGGAGGATCAGGCATAAAGGAGGCCATTGTGTTTTTATTTTTTATCCGTTTAATGTTATTTATTATAAAAAATCGACACGTGTAAATTTGCATATTTGTTTTTTAGAAAAAAATTCACATATTGTTAATAATCGTAGGACACTTACTTTTTCATTTAGTAGTTATTATAACATGCTATAGTGCTGCTATGTAAACTAACATATTTGTATTTATCTGGTTGTTATTGTTCTTTATTATTAGTATGTTCACATTGCTTTAAGGTTCATGGTAACTGCTAATAATAATAATCACAACATAAACAATAATAATAATAATAATAATCACAACATTAATAATAATAATAGTGGAATCCCATATATTGTGAAACTGTGACAGTTATCAAACTAAAATTAAACGTGCATGATGATACAACCTCTAAGGCCTCAACATAAAAAATAAAAAAACTTATTAAACAATTAAAATGGATAATAACCGCTTTAATTATGTACATCTCTCATTTTATTACATTTTGACGTATATAAATAAAAAAATATTATATTTTTGTGTATTTGGAAAGTGTTATTTGGAGTATATGGATCGTTTTACGGGGGGAAAGAAGAAACCCTCACTTTGAGAACACTTACATCTGCACTCATCTGGTTTGTTTTCCTTGATAAAGAACTTAAAGGAATCAGTTTTGGGCAATCAGATAAATGATTTTTATCAGACTAATTATTTCAGACTTTAACGTAATGTTTAAAGGCTCATTATTCCAAACTTGCACCTTTTGGGGATTTAGTTATAGCTTCCTGAATGACTGTTGACCTTCAAAGCCTAACATGTGTTCATGTGTTGGTTGTATTTGCTGCCATTTTACTTATTAAGACTAATAATGAAGTATTCCAGAATAAACTGTGACAGTTTCAGACACTGTAGCAGAGTGTTAAAACTCAACCACATGAACATAACGAAGCAACTAAATGACATAGAACTTGCCTGTGTGTGTGTGTGTGTGTGTGTGTGTGTGCGTGTGTTATTTGCACATTGTGTCACCATCACTGTGCCTGTGTGTATTGGGAGAGGGCACGGCACAAGGCAGGGCGTTGTGTCCTTACCAGCAGCCCCAGACACTTGGAACAAAAGCTCTGTTGTTGGAAGATCATGTGACTGTGTGTGTGTGTGGGTGTGTGTGTGGGTGTGTGTGTGAGTGTGTGTGTGTCCACCCTTGTCATGTGATCTGAGTTTAGGGCAGGGTCTGAGAAGAAGTGCTGACTGGCTCTCAGAGGTTCCTTCCACCCAGGGAACAGGCAGGCAGCAAGCATGCATGCAGAGATAAGAGATGGACGTACCAGACGGAGGAGGAGATGTGAGAGAGAGAGGGAGAGAGGGAAAGAGAGAGAGAGAGAGAGAGACCGGTGCAGAAAGAAGTCCCGTTGCTTTCTCTTCACGAGGTTCTCCTTCTCCTCGTCTCTTTGTGGATTTGTAAACGGCAGCCAAGTAAAGATGCAAGTCTGCAACTTTTCTACAAGGCAAGTTTTCACTGTTTTCGTCTTTATTTTCCCGCGTTTGCCGGGATTTTAAAAATAATCTACTTGTGTGCTCCCACCCGGGTGATCACAGGTGAAAGGTGAACAGAATTAGACATTCTCCCAGTGACTCGTGATGCTACAGCTCGTTCTTCAGAATGAATTTCATCGCAGCAAAAAAGTATGTTTCAACTCCTGCAACGGCAACATGCCACGAAAAAATGATTACTTTCTCTCCTTGTAACACGACCGGCGAACGCTGGTAATTTCCGATTTGAATATTTTGCAGTCGTGGCGATGTTAATGTCTGCTCTTCATTTATGTGTTCGAGCTCAGACGCCACAAGAAGCCGCCACGCGTTCACAGTCGTACCTGAAGTTCCTGTATTACTCGTTTGAGTCGAGTCAACCTGCAGGTCCTGCTTAAGGGACTCAACGGTGTGTGTGTGTGTGTGGGTGTGTGTGTCTGTGTGTCTGTGTGTGTGTGTGTTGGATCTCTGGCTGCAGTTTGCATGCTTCATAACAAATGTGGCCCTGCAAAATTAGTAGTACTTCTTTAATTGTCGGAGGGTAATTTTGTCCACTTTGATTGGTCTTCTCAAAATCCTAGAAGGTGAAAATAAAGAAGGGATGAAAAGTAAAGTAAGAGAAAAGTTGCACTGCGATCAGAAGTCATACTGTTGTGTATGCCGTCATTTTAGTGCCGGATCATTGTGTTGACCCAGTGAAAACCTACAGGCACCACAGACAGGACTCTGCACATTGACCCCCCCCCTCTTCCCCCCCTTCTCTCAATCTCTCTCTCTGACTTTCTTTTTAAAACATTTTTTAAAATATATTTATTTTGATTTTTACAAATTAACAAGACAAGACTAAGGATACAATACAACAGGAAAGGAGAATAAAAGGCTAATGAACAACAACAAAAAAGACTAAAAGAAAATAAGAAAATAATAATTCGATCTCTCTGACTTTCTAAAGAAAAGGCTGAGACGGGTTGGTTGGATTACAAATCCCCGAGTGTCACAATGTCCTCCTCTTTCTTGAGCTTACTCCATAACATCTGTCAGTTTAACGGCAAAAACAACTGCACACTGCGCAGCTCATGTGTGCACACACACCTTTCTTTGGTTAGCTGGGTGTCTGTGCCAGATCGCTTGCAGGTTGAGAATGAAATGTTCAAACAAAGAGAGAGACGATCAAAATAAAGTGTTGTGATCGTATAAATTATTAGTCACTGAATTAATCCAAAACACAGCATATACAGTGGGTACGGAAAGTATTCAGACCCCTTTTAAAATGTTCACTCTTTGTTTCATTCCAGCCATTTGCTAAAATCAAAAAAGTTCATTTTATTTCTCATTAATGTTTACGCAGCATCCCATCTGGACAGAAAAAAACTGAAATGTAGAAATGTTTGCACATTTATTCAAAAAGAAAAACTGAAATATCACATGGTCATCAGTATTCAGAGCCTTTGCTGTGACGCTCATATTTAACTCTCATGCTGTCCACTTCTTCTGATCCTCCGTGAGATGGGTCCACGCCTTCATTGGAGTCCAGCTGTGTTTAATTAAACTGATTGGCCTTGATTAGGAAAGGCACACACCTGTCTCTATGAGACCTGACGGCTCACAGTGCATGTCAGAGCAAATGGGGTGCCGAGTAGATTAATGAGAAATAAAATGAACTTTTTTGATTTTAGCAAATGGCCGCATTGAAACAAAGAGTGAACAATTTAAAGGGGTCTGAATACTTTTCGTACCCACTGTATATAGTTATTTTAATCCAGACTCATGAGGCCATAAAGCAACAAACACAAATACAACTAGAACGGGCACTCGGTAGAGCGCATACCTTCGCATATCACAAGATTGTGCATTGAATTATGAACATGTTGGCATTAGTTGCATGCCAATTGGATAAAAATTGACCGTGCTATGGTAAAAAGAAGATTTTGACCTTTTCATGACCTTGACCTTTCACCCGATTGATCCCAAAATCTAATCAAATGGTCCCCGGATAATAACCAATCATCCCACCAAATTTCATGCGATTCGGTTTAATACTTTTTGTGTTATGCGAGTAACACGCATACAAATAAATAAATAAATACACGGTGATCAAAACATAACCTTCTGCATTTTCAATGAGAAGGTGACAGGAATATATAAAATACAATACGAGGACGCGGGTTTAAAAGTCACAACATACAAACACTCTGTGTTGGCTCGGTTAAAATGCTTTCATAATTACATTTTCTGAGTCATTTAATCGACATTTACATTTATATAGAACATTCCTCAACACAGAGTGTACATCTCTGTGGATGCACGTCTGCTCCGTGATGTTAAATAATTGAACGGAGGATTTCCATCCGAGCTGAAGGCATGTTGAGGGCACAGCGTGCCTCCTCCATTATGCAGCCGGTAAAGTAATGGAGAACGTCCTCATATCCTCCATGAGGACGTTGTATGTGACATTGTATAGTTGCATCACTTTTGAAAATATTCTTCTTTATTATTATTTGGTCCAGGTTGCTTTAAAGGGTAATGATAACTGCTAATAACAATAATAACTAGAATGGGCACTCGGTAGAGCGCATACCTTCGCATATCACAAGATTGGGCATTGAATTATGAACATTTTGGCATTAGTTGCATGCCAATTGGACAAAAATGTATCGTGCTATGGTAAAAAAAAGATGTTGACCTTTCCTTGACCTTGACCTTTGACCCGATTCATCCCAAAATCTAATCAAATAGTCCCCGGATAATAACCAATCATCCGACCAAATTTCATGTGATTCAAGAAGATTTTGACCTGTTCATGACCTTTGACCTTGAACTTTGACCCGATCGATCCCAAAATCTAATCAAATGGTCCCCGGATAATAAACAATCATCCCACCAAATTTCATGCGATTCGGTTCAATACTTTTTGAGTTTTGCGAATAACACGCATACAAATAAATAAATAAATACACGGCAATCAAAACATAACCTTCAGCATTTTCAATGCGAAGGTAATAATAGTGGAATACCATATATTTATAAGTTTGTACACAACGAGAATCACACATGGACTTTACATTGGGTTATGGCTATTTTTTAAATGACCTTTTTTCACTGGAACATTCGTGTTTAGGAGAGGGAGTTACTTCTAAAGCTTGTCTTTGAGTCTTCAGAAGAATTTTAAGAAGTTTGAGTAGGAGTGTCTTTAAGCAGAGCGGCGTTACCTGTAGGCAGGTGAGCTGTGGTTGCTGAGAAGAGAGTTCGCTCTGTTTGGGACCTCGTTGATCAAACATCACGCAGGCGTTAGCTCAGCTTAGCATAGGAAAGCTAACCTGTACAAAGGTAACAACCTAAAAAAAATGATTATATTAATTATATATATTATATATACATATGATATATATATATTTTTTTCTTTTTCTTATATATATTATATATATAATAAATACATATTATATATACATTTTATATATATTGATATATTTTTTCTTTATTTTATATTAATGATCTGATTTATTTTATTGTAATAATTTAGGATAGGAATATATAAGCATTTTTGCTTCTACCTTTACCGTTTCAGTCTTTCTGTTTAGTATATTATATAGAATAATATTGTATTGCAATGACTGAATAAAATACACAACAACAATATTCCACATTTATTTACCGTATTCACGGCTGCTGCCCAAACGGACCAGTTTGCCTCACAGCCGTGATAATATATAACTTAACGAAGACGTACTTAACCTCTGGTCTGCTGCATGTGAGAGCGTTACCTGTGTTACCTGCATTACTCGTGTACCTTTTCAGAAACATTGTAATGCAGCGGCTTTGTAAAATATACATCCAATGTTTTTTGTGATTATTTATCAATATTTCCACAGTAAAAAAAACGGGTATTGTTGTTTTTTTGGCTGTCCACAACCATTGAGGACACGAATCACAATAACACGGATAATCAGAATCATGTATTTGCGACGTGTGTTAGACACGCTGGTGTGTACATGAGACAGACAACAAAACAACAACAATCAACATCGTGCAAGAGTTTAAACATTACATTTACAATGCTATAGAATAAAAGTGCACAAATAGATAACAGTGCTGCAGACAGGGGACTGTAAGTGTGTGTTAAAGTGACATTAAATATTAAATATTAAGTGTAAAGAGGTGTGCAGGGGTAGTAGGTGGACTTCTGCCATCGTCAGCAAACACAAATTACCTTTTTTCCTTTGCATTGAAAATGCGTACGGTAATGTTTTGATCGCCGTGTATTTATTTGTATGCGTGTTACTCGCATAACTCAAAGTATTAAACCGAATCGCATGAAATTTGGTGGGATGATTGGTTATTATCCGGGGACCATTTGATTAGATTTTGGGATCGATCGGGTCAAAGGTCAAGGTCAAGGTCATGAAAAGGTCAAAATCTTCTTTTTTACCATAGAGCAGTCAATTTCTATCCAATTGGCATGCAACTAATGTTCATAATTCAATGCTCAATCTTGTGATATGCGAAGGTATGCGCTCTACCGAGTGCCCGTTCTAGTTTTTACCTTTTTGAATCTGCATCACACACATTTATTGTGTTAAACTGTTCTCTCTCTCTCTCTCTAGGGGCCTTTATCCACCGAGCTGGTGGGAGTCCACCAGACGGAGGTGCTGCCCATCCCCCGAGGAGCATGAGTCATGACCTCGGTGGTGCTGGTCGACACCGGCGGGACGGCGGTGGAGTACGTCACGTTGGAAGAGGGGGACTCCCAGCAGGTGGGCCGACACCAGAGTACCACCGCAGTTCACCTCGCCCTCCTTTTTCTTGGAAACTCGCAACTCTTTCGTCCCCCCCCCACTCTGCAGGAGGAGGGCGAGTGTGAGCTGGACCTGGAGTTCGAGGGAGAGGTAGAAGGCGAATGCGAAGCCGAGGAGGAGGAGGAGGAGGAGGAGTATGGAGAAGCGCAGGAGGCCGAGCGCTACCCGGCGGTCGTGGTGGAGGAGGTGCCCGGAGCCGGGCTGGCCGACGAGCGAGGTTACCTGGCCCGGGTGTTCGTGTGTAACGACGAGGCGTACCTGATGCAGGAAGTAGGCGACGAGCAGGAGGTGGAGACCGGAGGGGAGGCAGGTACGACTCTTCTCTACTTGATGGTTCCTCCACGATGTCAATGTCTCAGAAACAAGACCGTGGTTCTGAGAACTTGTGACACACTTCTATAACTCAAGTGTTTGGATGAAAGGTGAAGCTCACCACAAACAGCCGTGCAAGTCAATGACTGTATTCTGATAAGAGATACGATGCATTTGCGTAGTAAAAGTAGGTCTACACACAGAACAATAAGGGTTCTTAAATGGTTCTTTATAAGCCTTTGTGGTTTTATGAAGAACCGTCACCTACTGGAGAACCATTTTGGAAATCGTGCCTTAAAGAATCATTTTTTTAAGGTTCTTTGAGACACCTTTATAGGTTCTTTAAAGAACTATTTAAAGAAATGGTTCTTTAAACTACCCTGGTTTGAAAGGTACTTTGCGGAACCAGAAATGGTGCCCGAAAGAACCATGTGTTGAAGGTTCTTTGAGACACCATTATTGGTTCTTTAAAGAACTATTTAAGGAAATTGTTTTTTAAAGAACCCTGGTTTGAAAGGTTCTTTGCGGAACCAAAAATGGTGTCTCAAAGAACCATGTGTTGAAGGTTCTTTGAGACACCTTTATAGGTTATTTAAAGAAATGGTTCTTTAAACTACACTGGCTTGAAAGGTTCTTTGTGGAACCAAAAATGGTGCCTTAAAGAACCATGTTTTTAAGGTTCTTTGAGTCACCTTTATAGGTTATTTGAAGAACTCTTTCAGGAAAAGGTTCTTTTAAGAACCCTGGTTCGAAAGGTTCTTCGTGGAACCAAAAATGGTTCTTCTATGGCAGGGGTCCCCAAACTTTTTCCTAAGAGGGCCACATAACGTTTGCCTTGTCTGCTGGAGGGCCAGCGGGGGTGCTAGTGAGAATGTGCTCACCTGTGTGCGGTATTGTGTGGTTGTTGCGTTGCGAACAAACATCGCTAAACATGTTTCAAAGTATAAATATCCGCTCAAGGTAACCAGTTGTTTAAGAAATGTCACTTCATGGATCAATATATAAATTACTTGACTTGGAACTAATATCTGGTGGCGCAGCGCACAGTCTGCGCGTCTTTGAGTGCAGTCTCCTTTTGCGTGAAAGAGATCGAAACCAGGTCGTGCGATCTTTTTATTTTTATTTTTCGAAAATGTATTTCTTCATCCGTGGCTGTGATGCACTGCTCACTTATACAATCATAATCGCCCAAATGGATATGAACGGTGGCTTGAAGATCTCCAGCAATATGTTTGTGAATGTGTGACGAATCTGGTGAGCGAGACAGAGCCCCGCTGCAGATGTTAAGAGAACACAACGGACGCACGCGTAGGGAAACCAGTAGGTTTGAAAACCAGGAGGGGTGTAACACCGGCATATGTGTTTCATGGCAGAGGAGATCTGCCGCCGTAGGTGGAAAAGTCAGAGACACGTATCAAAGAGAGAAGAAGAGAGAGAGCAGCGAGAAGCGCAGTGGGAGAGCAGCTCGGTCCACTAAAAAGTGGAAGTACTCTGCGGTCGCGACGCGTCTGGTCTGAACACACTTTTTTTCGACGCGCGTCGAGACTGCTGCGTCAGACGCGGCGAGAATTTTTTCGACGCGTCCGGTGTGAACACACCATGACATTCAAGCTAACCTAATTTCCCAAACGCTGTGGACATCTGAACGCTGATTGGCCGAGACGCGACACGTCCCATCAAAGATGTTCTATTGCGAAGAGCACCACTCCACATTTTCTCCGCGTCTCACTGTAATCTCAACGGCAGCGGGCCAGGTGAAAAAAATAATAAATCGGAAAGCGTCTCTGGTATTGTTCAGGGGGCCGGTTCAAATGGGGAGGCGGGCCGGATCCGGCCCGCGGGCCGTAGTTTGGGGACCACTGTTCTATGGCATCACTCTGAAGAACCATTTTCGGTTCCAGGTGGCACCTTCGTGGTTCTGCGTGTCGGGTTCTGTATGTGAGGCCTCTAGAGACGCCCACATTGGACCTTGTCCAGCTGTCGGCTGAAAGGCGTCGTGCTCCCGGTGTGTGTTGGGAAGGCCTCCGTCCTCTTTGGTCACGTGAGGTTCTTTCTGATTTTTTAGTATATTTTGGTCGTACATGGGGCGGTCAGCGGAGGACTTTGTTATAATAATTTGACCCGTTCAATAGGAGACAGACGGTGTCGACTCTTCCTCGCTGAACGCTTCCTCAGCATCAAGTGAGAACTGCTGCTGCGTCAGCATCATGTCCAGATCGCCGCAAGAGATGATGCAACTTTTAGTCTAGGTGCCAAAATCTTGAACAATAGCTTCTCCAGTGTCTTTTTTTAAAAGTATTGTTATTTTGGTTTGCCTATAGCAATTATTCTCTGTTGCTTCTGTTTGTTGTGGTTTGGCTGACACGTGGTAAAGTTCTTCTCATATGATTCTGCATCAGTGTGATGAGGGCTGGTAAAGTCGTCTGTGAGGGGCACACTGCCACCTGCTGGGTGTTTTCCACAGTGACGTTTCATGAACAGTGACGATATCCATTATTAACTCTCATCATCCCTTATTACCTTTTATTTATTCTGACGAGTGCCCAATCCAGTGCACTGTTCAAAAGTATAAAATGGACTAAAAAATATCGTATTTTCAACTAACGAAAAATAAATTATAATTGTACTTACTGAAGAAACCAAAGTGTTCATAATGGCCCACTATAAACACACGATTGTTGTCTTTTTGTGTAAATAAGGATGCTGTGATTTTTTAAATTTAAATGCTGCAGATAGATATCACACTTATACTTGAAAAGTGCTCACTGCTAGTGAAGCACAATCACATATCAAAAGGCAATTAAGTATTGCAAATTAAGCCACTTCAATTATTTAAATGATAATCACCTATGCTGTCATAGAGTACTTGTATTTATTTATTTTTTGTAGTGCATTTGGCTTGTAGAAAAACAAATTGAGTAAAGTAATTTGAATATAAATTTTAACTAGAGCAATAAAGAAAATATCAGTCATCACAAAACATGGCGTCCGTTGATTTGAACTTAATTTAATTAGATGCGATTTTATTTAAGTCCAGCTTTATTGACGTCGTCGCTCCGCAAGAGAGGGAGGGGCGAAGGGAGGATTTCCTGTGTCGGCTGCGGAGGGATACCTTCTTTTTTTTGCTACCGCCGTCGTGCGTCTCGTCGAATTCGAGGAGAGATTTCCATTCGCGGCGGAGTGATCTGAGCCAGTCGCTTCCTATACAATTCAGTGATAAGTCTGTGAATCTGCAGCAAGGGGGGAAAACATGGCGACTTCGCAGCATGAGGGGCACGCTAACCAGCTCGATCTACTCATCCGAGCCGGTAACGTATCTTTGTTTACCGGTAAACCGGGAGCTTTGCTTTAACGCGGAGGGTTTAGTTTTTTTAAACCGCGTCCGCGGCGCCTCCAGTCCGCGCAGGAGTGCGGTGAAGTAATGGAGGAGGGCAATCAGGAAGTGATCACCTTGGTAGCAACCTGCATGGCGTTGCCACACGGTTTACCGGACCTGGTGTCAGAGGGGGAACCGCTTTCCCGGGGCTCGCCGGTGTGCACCAACCGATCGGTACCTGCACGGAGCGCGTTGTGCACGTCGTTGCGTCATAGTCCCTCCGCAACTCGAGTTGGAATAACGATGTGCAAGATCGGCTCTGCACAACCAGGAAGTGGAGCGATGTTGTCTTTCCTCCGTCTCTGCCACGCTGTCTCCGAGTCGGAAGGACATGTGGGTGTTATTTTTTTGCTGGCATAAATTTGGTACACACAGCCCCAATATATATATATTTTTAATTAAATGTTATAGACATAAGTGGCTGGCTTGAGGATTTTTCCCCGTTTCCACATTGTCCCTGAATGACAGCCCATTACACCTGAAAAGCAATGAGCATCGTTTATATTTATTTATTGCAGGGTAGATTTTTACAGACATTAAATATATGATTTTGTGTGTGTGTGCTCTGGTTTCCGTTATGGTGTTGTGCATCCGCGGTTTGAAGCGTGGCCTAACTTTTCTTTCTTCCCTATAGTTTAAAGTTTTAACCTTCGACCGCACTTTCCCTTCAAAATTACACACGCGTGTTTAAAACTCCAGTTTTAACCTTTTGTTTGAACGTTCTTTGTCTTTTATTGCGTCGTTTTTCATCCGTTTTTCATCCTCCAATTTCAAAGTACTTTTGTGTGTGTCCCGTTTCGATGGCGGAAGCATTGTGTGTGAAGAGGGCGTGGCGTGCCGTTGATTGACGTGTCCTCTAGGTCAATAGCGTGCGCGCTGGTTTATGACGTCAGCAGTCGTCCAATCATATTCAAGCGGAGGCGGGCCGTCCACCGGGAAGCGAGCCAATGGGAGAGGAGCTGGCCGTTGATTGACGGGAGGATTAGAGAGCTTCTTCTGAGAGAACTGGAGGGAACGGACGAGCACTGTCAACACGGAAGTCACCGGAGGACGCACTACTTTCTGTTGGACCTGCTGCTATTCTTGGCGCCGTTACATTGTCGTATCGGTTGATAATAAGGCGTTTTACTAACTTCTATTTATTATAACACTTTTATAAAGTATTTGATGTGTATTTTTTACGTATATTAAATAAGTGAGGATAAATCAAAACCCTAATTATTTTTGAAAGACTATAAAAGGCTAAAGTTTCCATATGTGGGTCAAGCCGAAGCTTTCTGACTTCACGTCTCTTTGGCGGTGGCGTTTCAGCCCGGCCGCCTGGCGGTAAAGGCTCTGTGAGCTACAGACGTCCCGTGTGTTTGTTGATGAGAGGGACTTGAATGAGTTGGACAATCTAAAGATAGTCCACCGCTCCCCCTCCGCTGAGCGAGAGAGCCAAACATGGCCCGGGACGGCGTGACGGGCTCTCGTGTTTCCCACCAGTGATTGACACCGACAGCAGGCGCCCCCGGGTTCCTCCTCCGGGGTCCCAGGTGCGGCGGCGTAGCATTTCCTCAAGGCCGAATCACATTTACCTACGCGATGGGCGTTGCGTCTCGCCCTCAACGCGATGGCCTCCAACGGGACGGCGTTCCTCACGCCGCTCTTCTGAGGATCCTGGCATCTTCAATGTCAAACAAGTAGAACTAGTAGAGGCAATATAGCGAAGACGCTTTATACCCTGAAGTGTGTGCGTCACATGCTGATCCCTGGCTCATCAATGTGTTGCTTACTGAAATTGCTAAATAATTATTGGTAATTTGTCTTGCCACTAGGGGGCGCCAAATAGTTACATTCTATATATATATGTATTACAATTTTATTTCCCATATAAACGCTAAGAACCGTAATTTAATTTCCCCAAATAAGAAAAATAAATAAAAAGTACTACAACCAACAGCACCTGTGTCCCATATATATACTTTTAATTCTTTTATATATATATATATTTAAAAAAATATATATATATATATTTGCTTTGGGGAAATTCAATTACGGTTCGCTTAGCGTTTATATGGGAAATAAAATTGTAACTCATGTAAGGATGTTTTTAATGATCTAAGCCAGTAACGATATACTAATTGAGTGTGTGTGTGTGTTTCAGTGGAGGCTTCTGTCCACGGCACCAGTCTCCACTGCTCTGACAAGACCTTCGAGGCGGCAGAGGCTCTGCTGCGCATGGATTCACCTTCCAGCCTCAGAGGGGACCGCAGCCCAGGTAAGACACTCTAATAAAACCCTTTTAAAAGTCATGGCATTTTTAAATAGTTATTTCCAGGCCTGGAAAAGTCCTGGAAAAAAATTAACATCCCAAAAGTTTTGGAAAAATCACTTAATAAAAAAAAATCATATGTGCATTTAACGCTGAGTTTTAAATAATTAATATGCTTTTCAAAAGAAAGACGCTCTAAATATAAGCCGCCATACGCTCTTTCATACTCGCACATTTTTCTCACTGCAAGTAAACGCACCTTAACTGAAAAGACATAAATGTTTTATTCTTTTAATCTAAACTATTGTCTCCCATTCATTTGAGTCATTTAAGCTTATTTACTGTATGCTTTTGAATTCTCTTTGATAGTTTAAATATGACATTTTATCACTTTTTTATGAAAACACAGATTAAAAAAACATATTGGTCTTGGAAATTTGGTTTAAAGTCCTGGAAATCCATTAGTCACCATGTGGATGAAACCTGAATACCCCAAAACACAATTTACAAATGATTAATAATTCAAATTGTTTGAGATTTTATAATGAACTCAACATAACTGTATCCATCTGTGTGGCTAAATACTGAATGTTTAGTCTTTTCTTTGCTGAAGATGAAAAAGAAGTGTTGTATTTCATCCTCAACGTTTCTCAGAGCTCGACTCTTCCCTCTTGTAATCGTCCCTCTAGACGTTTTCATCCCGCCCTACATGGTGACGCCAGACTTCCTCCACGCAGCCATGCGCCCCGACATGATTTCAGCAACGGAGGTCGAGATATCGACGGAGGAGTGCTGCGAGGAGGAGGAGGATGAAGAGGAGGAGGAGGAGGAGGAAGAAGATGATGATGAGGAGATGGTCACTTTGCATGAAGAACCAGAGCCAGGCCACCAGCCCGTCAGGAAGAGGAGAGGTAGGCGGGAAGGTCTCATGTTTAACAACCGTATGTGAAGCATATAGAGTCGATGTCGGCACCATGTCGTGGAGTTAAAGTTTTAAACTGAAAACATCCGGCAGCTCTCTGACCTCACGAGCCACAAACCTCAAAACCCCAAAACCCCGACTCGCTGTCAATCACGGCTATTTGAGTTTATGGAACGGCGCCACCTAGTGGTAGATCCTAAACTTTAATCTCGCAAGTTCAAGAGAATGACAAAGTCCCGTTTTCTAATGTTTCCCCGTTGAAGCCGGACGGAAGCCGAAGACGCACCAGTCCGTGTCCGACGGCTCCCCGGACCTCGGCATCAAGAGGAAACCCAGAGAAGGGAAAGGTACCGAATAGAGCCGACGTCGGCGTCTCTGCTCGACGCGAGCCGCGTGTTTACCTTCTGCTCTGACCCGCAGTGGGCAGCACCACCTACCTGTGGGAGTTCCTGTTGGACCTGCTGCAGGACAAGAGCACGTGTCCCCGGTACATCAAGTGGACGCAGCGGGAGAAAGGCATCTTCAAGCTGGTGGACTCGAAGGCCGTGTCCAAGCTGTGGGGGAAGCACAAGAACAAGCCGGACATGAACTACGAGACCATGGGCCGGGCGCTCAGGTGTGTGTGTGTGAGGGATTTCTGGATTGTGTGTGTGTGTGATTTCTGGATTTTGTGTGATTTCTGTATTGTGTGTGATTTCTGGATTGTGTGTGTGTGTGTGGGGGGGGATTTCTGGATTGTGTGTGATTTCTGGATTGTGTGTGTGTGTGTGTGTGAGGGATTTCTGGATTTTGTGTGTGTGTGGATTTCTGGATTGAGTGTGTGTGTGTGATTTCTGGATTGTGTGTGGGGGGGATTTCTGGATTTTGTGTGTGTGTTTTTTTTTTGTTAACCAGGATTGTGATCCTGATTGTATTTCTTTCTTTATTTCAGATATTACTACCAGCGTGGCATCCTGGCCAAGGTGGAGGGCCAGCGGCTGGTTTACCAGTTCAAAGACATGCCCAAAAACATCGTGATCATCGACGACGACAAGGCGGATGTGCCGCCGCCGCCGCCCTGCACCCGCCACGGCGACCCGATCGGCTCGGAGGCCGTCGCGTCCTACGAGCGCGTGCCGACGCCATCGTCCGACGCGCCGCCGCCCGCCGAGCTGTCGCTCTCCAAGAAGCCCAACATCTTGCGGGGCGGCAACCGCGCCTCCGCGCTCCACGCCACGGGCAGCAAAGCGGCGGCGGGAGGCGGGGCGGCGGCGGCGATGATGGCGGGGCTACCGAGGATAGTGTCCGTCTCGGCAGCGCTGGACGGGAGTCGGCAGTCGCACACGGCGATCATCCCGACTGCCAGCGGGCCCAGGTGAGAGGTCACGACCTCCGGGTCGAGGGGTTTCTCACTTTAGTGGTGACGAACCGGCGTCTGACCGTTTGCCGCGGCGCCTCCTCTGTGTCTGCAGGACGGTGCGACTGGCCATGCAGGTGCCGGTCGTCATGACGACGTCACTGAGTCAGAAGATCTCCACCGTCGCCGTGCACCAGCCGACGGGGGCGACCGGCCACACGACCCTCCTCGCCAACGCCGGGAACAACGGCTCGCAACAGAAGGTGTGTGTGTGTGTGTGTGTGTGTGTGTGTGTGTGTGTGTGTGTGTGTGTGTGTGTGTGTGTGTGTGTGTGTGTGTGTGTGTGTGTGTGTGTGTGTGTGTGTGTGTGTGTGTGTGTGTGTGTGTGTGTGTGTGTGTGTGTGTGTGTGTGTGTGTGTGTGTGTGTGAAAATTTAAAGGAACGATTGGATTCATAATTTTTTATTAATCTTAGTTGATTAATTAATCAATTTTCTGCTCCTTATCCAGGTCCTTGTTGCATTATATTTTTACTGCATTATATTACTATTAAAGATCAATCGAGGACATTGTTAACATGAATTTAAAAAAGTTCAAGGACCTTTTTTTATTAATTCATCTTCTGCTTATCCAGGTCCTCAAAAACGGCATTCTCTTTGTTCTGTAAACTTTTATAGATCAATCAAGGAAACTGTTAACGTGTAATAATCCTTGTTTGTATTCTCTTTTGTTAAAGCCCCACTATGTAACTTTTGGACCTTAAAATAACAGCTTGAAAAAAATTGTGCCGCTACAATGACTTTTAATGACGATTTGCGTCTCCGCTATTGCCATCGGGGGTCTGTGGGGAAATAACTCCGCTATGTAAGATTCTGGAGCCGCCCGGTCCATCCGGCGGATGTACTCGATCTGCTTTCTGGCAGTGATTACGCAATGTCATAAAGTGCCACTCCACGCTCGCAGCTCCAGTGTAAGGGTCGCTTTTTTATGTAGCTTTTTGGTGTTGTCAACAATATTGTATTCGATCACACGCACTCCACATTTGCAGTCCCCCAAAACAAAAGTAAATGACCGCACGCGCGCACCCCTCGTCACTGGGTATTTACGACACTGAAGTCGAAACCTAAATACCTAAAAACCTGAAGGGGGCGCCAAAAGTGAAAAACTACATAGTGGGGCTTTAACCTTCAAAAAACTTTTTATTTTTTATATTAATGTGTCAATTTTAGCAAAAAGTTGATGGAACTTTCGTAATTCCTAATTTAAAAAAAATCATTCGTCTATCCACCTGCTCCTGCTTATCCAGGTCCTTGTTTTATTACTTATATTATTGGGAATAACTGTTTCATCGCTCCTGGTTTTCTCTCATATTTTCATAATAAGTTTTATAGATCCATCAAGGAAACTTAACGCGTAACATTCCTGCTTTGTCCTCTTTTTTAACTCAACTTTTTTACCGTGTGTTTCCTCGTCCCAGGTTGTGATCCAGACCATCCCCACCATGGTGCCGGCTACCGCCGAGAACGGGGACAAGATCACGGTCCAGCTGGCGAAGATCATCACCATCCCGGCCCACCAGCTGGCTCAGTGCCACCTCCAAACCTCCACGGGCGCCAACAAGTTCTGCTCGCCGGCCGGCCTCAGCCTCCTGCGCAGCCCGCTGACGGTCCGCGCTCTGACGCCCGTCAACGTCGTCGCCCCGGGAACGCAGGTGATGAGGCTCACGCTGCCGACGCAGGCGCAGCAACAGACTCTGGTGGTGACGCAGGCGGGCGGCGGCGCGGTCACCGTGTCGACGGCGCCCCAGGCGATGACGGCGCACCCGCGGATCCTGAGCGGCATCATCAACGGCTCGGAGCTGGTGATCGGAGGCGCGGCGGCGGTGGAGAAGCTGAAGGCGGCGGGGGTCCAGGTCCAGACCGTGCAGCTGGCGGTCCACCAGCAGGGCGCCAACGCGGTCCAATCGGGCGCCCCGGACGCCGAGGTGGTCGTCAAACTGGAAGCGCCCGACGTGAAGATCGAGCCCGAGTGTTGAGTCGCTCTCCACCAGCAGCGGTCTGAGAGACTAAAGACTCCCGGGAGGCCCGCTTTTTAAAGTTTTTTTATTTTTTACATCTTCTTTGTTGCTATTTAGAACTTTTACTGATCCAAGCCCGGTCCTCCAGAACCACACTGAAACCTCAGAGGGACCAACCTCCATCACTACAACGCACGCTTTCTGAACGGATGACGAAAACAACCCTAAATACAAACAAACAAAAAACGCTGAAACACTAAAAAAATGAGGCAAATTCTAGAGAAATACACAACGAGTGTGTAGCGAAACTTTTGTAGAGACCGTTTATTATAATTCAGCCACTTCAGACGTTTAAACCAGCAACTTCTTATTTTTTATTTTTTTTAATAGCACTGTGCAGATCAAGTGGGCGGGGCTACCAGAGTGAGACGAGAGAGTGAGACAGAAGCTCAAAGAAGGAACGGCATCGGACAGAATATGATCATGTATGTACATATTTATATATATGTACATTTATATATATATATATATCTCTACTATTTGCAGTTTACGGAGCTAAAGTTAACAGCCTTAGATTTTAATTTTCTTTTTTCATGTATTGTCTGAACGGTAAGCTGAATTATTTTTTGTGTGTGTTTTGATACCTTGTACCAAGCACAGTATTATTATTATTAAAACTAGGTGAACTAATATTTTTTTATTAATTCCACTGTCGCTATCGGGCTTCATGTCGATGATGCAGCTTTTTGACTGGAGGAAAACCTCGAGACCAGAATTCAAACTACCCCGACTCGAGGATTTTGGCTATTTCTTTGTTTTTAATTGTTTTTGTTTGTTTTATTTCACAACTCTACACAGAAATGCAAAGGAATGCGACTCGGAGCTGCTGGTTGCCATGTCAACATAGGAATGTATGAACTAGGATCAATACTTATTGAATCAATTATTTTAATTATTAAAAAAGTGAAGCATTGAAATTACAAGTTTATGCAGCAAAAAAAAGCTGCAAAAAATATAAAACCACTGGATCCAAGGTCAAATACCCAGCATGCATTTTATTTTGATTTTTTTACTGCCTTTTTGGCCCTGCCACATTTCATAATTATTCTTGTTTTTATCTGAAGAGGATGGTTTGTGTTCAGACTGGACTGTTTCTATATTCAACATTTGAAAGTATATTCTATTTTGTTGTACTCTTGTTTCAAAGTGTATTAAAGTAGATTTTACTGATATAAAAAAACATTCACCGTTGTCATGTTTTTTACATTTGTTCTTAAAATATTTAGTTTGATGTTAAGTAATTAATTAGATTTAATTTTTTTGTGGGGGGGGAGAGGCGGAGATTGATATAAATATATATATATAGATTTATATATAATATAGATATATATAATATGTCCTGGAAATTGAAAGCACAAACTTATTTTTAAAAAAAAACATCCTAGCTTCAGCACAAAGATGTCATACGTGCAGAATGATTACAGTAAACAAAGCTATTTATTTATGGTCAAACCGAGGTTCATAAGCCACTGTAGACACAATCTTTAAATTGTGTAAACTGATAGGACATTATTAGCATACATTTTTAGGTTATTTCTTTTTTCCTCCTGATGTAAAAGTCTGGCATCATTCTGGTTAGCAAGTTAGCCGTTAGCTTTTGGATAGCACCAAATAATTACTTAAAATAAAGGTCATTAGAAAACAAACATTTGAGCATACATCAGTGATAATTACTAAAAGTACATAATAAAACACTAATTGTTAGTTCATGTGCCCATCGCTAATCGGAGGCTGAGGATGTATAACCTGTACCGCAGCCAGCCACCAGGGGGCGATCTGTACATCAAAACTCATCCATCACTGGATAGTTTGGATATTTGGGTAAACGATCGTTTAATTCCCAAACTACCAAGTAAGCAAACCAACTAGAGAACAAACAAACAAAGACTATCATTGAATGTAAACTATACGTCTTTATTCTCAGTCACTGCCGTTCAGTTTGAAGCACAACATTTACAACAGTTTCCTCCATTACTCCATGTGCAGGTAGACGTTGTTGTTATTGTTGTTGTTGCAGCATCCTCTGCGACTTCTGTCATAAATTATCCGACCGTTCCATCCAGTCAAAAATAAACAACTTTTTTTTCTTCTGTAACTTGTCGTCGTCGTCATCTTCCACCTGTCACTCCAAAATAGCGTCTTGTAAGCCCCGCCTCCTTCTGGCGTTCAAGCCGACCGCAGCCGATCTCGACTGCATGGCTTCCTCGTCGCCTCCTCTTCCTCTTCTAGGCGTCGTCTCTCCTCGGCATCGCCTCCTCCTCGTTTCCTTCCTCACTCCTTCTCCTTGAAGCTGAAGTCACACACCAGAGAGAGGTGGTCCGATGGATAGCTGACCGACGGAAGCCTGTTCGGCCCGATCTGTTCCTCGGTGGGCACGTCCAGAACCCGGTCCACTCTCAGCGAGTCCCGGCTGTACCAGATGTAGTCCAGCGTGGCGCGGCATTCCCCCGTGGACCGGATCTTCCACGACGTGAACTCCGGCTCGGTCGCCCCGTCCTCGCCGAGCTTCTTGTACGCCGAGTCCAAACCGAGAGGCGACGCGGCGAAGCGCCGGTACACCTCCTCGGTCGGCACCGCGTTGAAGTCCCCGCACACGAACAGAGGGGCGGCTGACGCGGCGGGGTCACCGGCCGGGTCCCGGACCAGGTTCTGGAGGTGTCCCAGGAAGTCGGAGCCCTGGGCGCTGCGGAGCCACTCCCAGCCGGAACGCGCCTTCAGGTGAGTCACGGCCACGCACACGCGTGTCCCCGAGCTCCGGCAACGCAGCGTCGTCAACACGGCGATCTGTGGAGAGAGAGGGGGAGAGAGAGAGGGAGAGAGATATATAGAAAGAGAGAAAGCGAGAGAGAGAAGAAGTTAATCGAGAGAAATTCCACAAATTTAATTGAGAGTGCGAGAAATATAAAAAGAGAGGGAGAGAGGGAGCCAGAAAAATTGAATTCAAAAATGTAATTGAGAGGGAGAGAGATAGAAAGTGGCAGAGAGATAGAAAGAGAGAGAGAAGAATTAAATTCAGAGGGATTCAAAAATTTTATTGAGAGATAGAAAGAGAGAGAGGGTGAGGGAGGGAGAGATGCGTTAGAGTCAACATAAACTAGTTGCACATCAAAAGTTTTAGAACGCTTCACCCATTTTTTCCAGTTTTTATTGAACTGTAAGCCGTTCAAGTGAATAAACTGAAACGGTCCAAAAGGTCAGCGGCAGGTTAAACATAAAAGTTTAGGTTACCAGAAACTGAAAAATAATGTACATTTCAGAGTTCTACAAAAAGGCTTTTTTTAGGTACCAAGTAATTAAAGGTAAACGACGTGCAGCTGGTCAACGAAGCCGTGAGAGTTGATGCTCACGGCTCCTCCAGGTGTCTCCACTCTCGTTGATTCCTGTCTGTGTGGGAACAGACGGTCACGACACCCTCTGAAGATGTGGAGCGTTCTGCAGGAACTCGTATATTGCTCTTATAATTGCAAGAAAAAGGCGATTAACAAAGACGGACCATAATAACCCTTCAAAGTGTCTTTCCTTGAGAGACATTGAGGCGTCGTTAATCTTTGGACCGTGTCGCGTGGACTCGCCTGATTGGTTGGAATCCGCATGGCGGCCAGACGGACGTTCACGCTGTCCAGCAGCTCGTAGCGCGACCGGTCGAAGAACAGCGCGCAGCCGTCGGGGCCGTTGTTGCCCTCCACCTCCAGGCACGGCGACCACGGCTTGGGGCAGAAGTGGCCGCCGTAGCCGAGGCCCGCCAGGACCGGCTGCAGGGTGTCGTGGTAGTGGTCCACTTCCTGCAGACACAGGATGTGAGGCCTGTAGGTGAGGATCTCCTCCAGGATGAGGTACTTCCTGCGGGACCAACTGAGGGCCTCCGGGGGACACCGGACAAAGCCGTCCAGTCCCTCGCCGAGAGCTGAAGGAGAGAAGAGGTCTGACTTCAGTAAACACAGGTCACACACACCTTGACCGATGGACTCCCATGACTACTCCATGACTATTCCATGACTTCAATGACTACTCCATGACTAATCCATGACTATGCCATGATTATATAATTACCATTCCATGACTATTTAATTACTTTTCCATGTCTATTTAATTACTATTCCACGACTTTTCCATGACTTTTCCTGACTTTATATTTTGAGCGTCATTCTTTTAAAAGCATCTTAATTATTTAAAACTCAGCGTAAAATGAACATATGAATACAACAACATGTCCATGACTTTCCCAAAACTTTTAGGATTACATTTTCTCCAGGACTTTTTCCAGGCCTGGAAATAACTAGGGTTGCAACAACGAATCGATTATTAAAATAGTTGGCAACGAATTTCATTATCGATTCGTTGTGTCGCGCGATTATTACGGCGCTCAATAAGTGGCGGAGTATAAACAAAGTTGAGTTGAGCGCAGAGCGGCGCAGGAAAAACAAGAGCGGAGTGAGAGACGGAACGCTGCGTTGTGAGAGCCAATCAGCGCTGAGCTGCTCCTCTGTTGATGAATCTAATTGGCTGCTGCTGCTCACGTGGCGCTGGATGCGGAAGTCATTCACGCAGTCGGAGACATTCACGGAGCTGAGTGCGCCTCCGGGTGACGTCATGACCCCAGACACCAGGGCGCTACATGTCACGACGTGTGTGGCATTTCCACAAGAGTATAACGTAGAAAACGTGGTTATTTATTCCGTGGCGGATAGCGGAAAATATTTTTCCACGGAGAAAGGCAACGGAGATAAGCCACGACGCTGTGAGCGCTGCGCGTGCAGACAACATTTAACGGAGCGGAGCAGCGCGTGCGCTCTGATCGCTCTCTTAATGAAGTATAGATACAAAAAATATGCTAAATCACATCGTGTTTAACGTACGGGTACTTTGTTAGTATCGCTACACCGTGCAGCGTGACAGCAGCAGATGTAGCGGCTAACATTCAAGCTAACCTAACTTCCCAAACGCTGTCGACATCTGAACGCTGATTGGCCGAGACGCGACACGTCCATCAAAGATGTTTTATTGCGAAGAAGAGCACCACTTCACTTTTTTTTCCGCGTCTCACTGCAATCTCAACGGCAGCGGGCCAGGTGGAAAAAAAAAAAAACGGAATGCGTTCTGATATTGTTCAGGGGGCCAAATGGGGACCACTGCTCAGGAGAGGAAAGCTGTCTGTTTGCGACGGTTCATCACCATGGTGACCAGTGAACAGGTTCATCACCATGGTGACCAGTGAACAGGTTCATCACCATGGTGACCAGTGGATCTCCAGGACCTTTCCATGACTTTAAACCAAATTTCCATGATGAAACATTTTGTGAGAACTCTGTCTATACGTGACAAAGTGAGAAGATGTCGTATTTAAACTAACAATGAGAATTCCAAAGCATACCGTATATATACCGTGTAAATTAACATTTGAATAAAACAAATTTTCATTACTTTTCCAAATATTTTGGGATTTTATTTTTTTCAATTACTTTTCTAGGCCTGCTAATAGCCATTTAAAAATTCCATGACTTTTCCACGTTTTCCATGACCGTACGGACCCTGTTTTGAATAAAGGGTTGAAAATTAAAGTTTTTTTGTTCTTTTATCCGATTAATCGAAAAAATAATCAACCGATTAATCGATTATCAAAATAATCGTTAGTTGCAGCCCTAGAAATAACCATTCAAAAAACTCCATGACTTTCCCAGGTTTTCCATGACCGCAGGAGCCCCGCATCGAGCTAAACGAGGCTCCGTAGTTCACGTTAGCATCTAGCTTCTCAATGACCTCTAGACTCAGAGTTAGCTTAACTAACTGTGTCTGCAGCTTGTTGCCGGGCAGGTTACTCTAATGCATCCTGAGATAAATCGGTGTGATGTCATAGTAGACGCGCTAAAAGCAAAATAAAAATAACCTTGGGCTAATATGTTCCACTGCATCACCCGGACGCCGTTGCCGGGGACGCCGTCGCCATCGGTGACGCGAGTGAACGTCCTGTGGAGGCGAGGCGCTCGGTCCGCCCCGAGGGCGTCTTCACACTGCCGGAGCAGCGCCGCCGGATCGGAGGGACACGCGGAGGACGACCTCCGCCCCTGAGGAGAGAAAACGGACGACAATGACACTCGATTTCTGTTCCACGGAGGCGAAGATCAAAAATCTGCATCGTTGACGGAAGAGAAGGAAGGAAAAAAAAGTCACCTGGCAGAAAGCTGGATCCAGGTTAGCGTCGGCGGGCTGGGGCGACGTGGGGGGGAGGGGAGGAGTCAGGGCGCCGTACAGCCGGGCGGCGCCGCCACCCATCGGACACACTGATTGGAGGAAAAAGACAAAAGATGGTGAGACGTGACCTGGAGAGAGAGAGAGAGAGAGAGACAGAGAGAGAGAGAGAGAGAGAGAGAGACAGAGAGAGAGAGACAGACAGAGAGAGACAGAGAGAGAGAGAGAGACAGAGAGAGAGAGAGAGAGACAGAGAGAGAGACAGAGAGAGAGAGAGAGAGAGACAGAGAGAGAGACAGAGAGAGAGAGACAGAGAGACAGAGAGAGAGACAGAGAGAGAGACAGAGAGAGAGGAGGCTCCAGACTCTGATTGAACAGCCGACGAGCAGAGAGTCGCTTTTATTTAATTTAATGGCGTCACGCACACACACACACACACACACACACACACACACACACACACACACACACACACACACACACACACACACACACACACACACACACACACACACACACACACACACACACACACACACACACACACACACACACACATAGGGATGGGCATCGAGAGTGAACCGATTGTTTGGGATCGTCAGTCACATTCTTTAACGGTTCTGCTAACGGTCCTCTGTGGCGTTGCTCATGCGCAAACTTTTTTAGTTTCTTCTTCAGACTGCAGCAAACATGGCAACTAGGCAGAAGCGTTCTAAAGTTTGGCTCCATTTCACACGACAACATGACAACTACGCCACTTGTAACGTGTGTAAAAAGTCTATTTCGTCGAAGGGAGGAAATACAACAAATATGAAGAAGCATTTGAACACAGCGTGGAATTAAATGACAGGAATGTGTTCGCTGCAGCAGCTCAGCTAACGCCGGCTTCATCTCTTTCTGTCCAAGGTAAACTCCTCAGAAGTGATCACAACCACTCACTGTGTGAAGCCGTTTGCCTTTATTGTGTGGAGTCGATCACGTTATCTTCTGTCCTTCGTTTGAAGCAGACATTTGAGCTCCGGCATTGGTCCCATTATTGATCACTTCACCATTGGTCCCATTATTGATCACTTCACGTTTGGATTGAAAGTCCAGTTTTGAGAAATGTTTGATCGTAACGGTGTTAATGATCGGAGGGCGTGTGTTATCAGCAAACGTTCGCGTTATCGTGTTAACCCATTATTAAACTGAGCATATCGATTTTTAATCCATTATTAAACTGAGCATATCGATATTTAGCGTAGCTATAGAATCTTCCATGGTCAGCCCCCTACATTGAGGCGAGGTAGTGTTCGCCTCCCCTCTTAATGTGGCTTAATGTCAGCTCAGCAAATTCAGCGATTTTGTAAGTGCCATTTGTTTCATTGTGTAAACCAGCTTTCACTATATAAATAATCTCCATTGCCATCCAATTTATCTGATGACATTCAGTCAGACCGGTTCAGAGGCTGGTCGTCTGTCTGGGTCACAGGCGACAGCACGTCTTGTCCACCTCCTCATATCTTTGTGTTCATCCTCCAGCCCATCTGAGAGTGTTCTCCACGGCTGGAGACACAAGAAGTCCTGAGAGATCGCGGATCCTCCCGGAGAAAGCAGACATGCTTATTTTTCTGCACAAGAATTGTTTTTGATCCATACAATTGATGGTTGCACACTTGGTATTTGCCACTGCTAGTTTCATTTTTGGCAGCTCAGTTCATATACCCTTTAAAAAAAAGGAAGGCGCACTGTAATTTCTAGGAACATGTTTAAATTAAACAAAATACATTTAATTTAAGTTATGTAAGTTTTATTTTAAGTTCAAGAGGAATATGTATAAATGTTTTTGGTTATTTAAAAAAATGTGTATGTATACATACTGTATATGGTGTGTGCAGCATTATAGAAAATTATATAAAAGAAAATTAATGTAAATAAACCCATTTGTGCTCTTTTTTTGCCCCTTGCCCAATAAGAATCGATAAAAGAATCGATAAGGAATCGAATCGATAAGCAGGAATCGATAAGGTATCGGAATCGTTAAAATCGTATCAATTCTCATCCCTAATCACACACAAACAAACACCATCACACACACACAGTCACACACACACACACGTCATGCACACAGTCACACAAACGGTCACACAAGCTAGGATTCCTCCTCCTCCTGTTGACCTTAAACTCAGATCATGAGTTCAGTGTTTCTGCCTCGTGGTGCAGCGCCGCTCACAGGATCAGCTGGAGTCTCTCTCTCTCGCTCTCTCTCTCTCTCCCCCTCTCTCTACACCTCTACCTCTCTCTCTCCCCAGAGAGATGAATCAGTCTCTTTAAATATTAACAGCCTGTCCGGTGCTCGGTCGGCAGCGTACGTGAGGGTTTATGAAGCAGTGAGTATTTATTATTCAAATATTTAAAAAACAAGAAGCTAAACTTTGCTGTAAAAGCCGAGCTGGGTTATAATCGTGTTCGTCTCCTCTACATGTTGATTGTCGCAGCTCTTAAAAGGCACGAACAATAGAGGACACATCGACTGGAGAAGAGGTACACCACAAATAGACTAATATAAAAAAAATACTTGCACTAAACTTAAAGTTGAATTTAAACTAAATATAATTTAGGTCTCCCATTAACTTCAGGGAGAAAAAACACACAAAAACAATGTTGACCTTTGACCCTCTCGACCAGAACTATCCGATACTTGATGTGTGCGACACCGGGAGTCGTCTTCCACTCCGTCATATAAAGCACACCCTGGTGCATTTAGATGAGCATAAACAGACAGATATACAGAAACTATGTTTTTTAATTTAATGTTGTACATTCAAAATGACACCAGTAGATATTCTAGATTTTTTTTAATCCCCTCATCTACAGTAAAATAGAGAATATCTTACCCACAGTCTCCATCACTGTCCACAGCTGTGTGTTCACTCTTGAATTATAATAACAATAAATATTCCTTAACGCCTCCTTTATAATATATTCTGTGCGTTACGATCGGCTGACTGGAGCTCGTGTTTTCGCGGCCGTGACGGTGACTTCACGTCCGACGTCTGGCTTCTCGCTCGCGCCTCTGAAGCCTCTCGGAGGGAGCGTGAGATGAGGAAGCAGAGGTCACCAGACCGGATGGAATATTACAGACGTTGCGCAATCCAAACCGCTGCACTCACACACCCACGCACTTGTGTTTGTCTTTGTGTGTGTGTGTGTGTGTTTTGCAATAACGACTTCCTCGGTGTGCGTGTTGTAACCGCACTCGGGTCGCTTTGATCACCAATGTGACGTCAGGTATTCTCATGAGATTTAAGAAAACACAAAATGATACGTGTTTTTAGTGTTTTGCTAATTTTTTATTTGTGGAATCTAACTTTTGAGTTCTTCACATATCTAAACAATGAAATATATATATATATATAAATAAATATTATATATATATATATATATGTATATAAATATTATATATATGTTCGGTTAGTAATCCAGATAACGCGTGAGATTTCACAAATAAAAGATTAACAAAAAACCCTAAAATCACAAGTTTAATTTCGTATATATATATATATATAAAAAGGAATCTAAAAATGGCAATGTTATCAAATTATAATAATACCGCACAGTAAAAGTCCTGCAATTACATTTTTACTTAAGTGAGTAAAAAGGTGGAGCCGTAGATTATATAATAATAATAATGCATTTAATTTATATAGCGCTTTTCAAGGTATTCAAAGACACTTTTTTACGTCAAATAAGAACATCCGAAAATCTATACAATAAAAATAACTAAAATTACAATATCTACAGTACAGGTGGAGTGTTTTATTATAATATAATGCCGGAGTAATAATATAATACAATACAATAATATATTGTGAGTAAAATCTGAACCCTGCAACGTGTCTCACACACACACACGATGAAGCACTAAAAGCTCTATTGACTCGAGTGGTGACTAGGGATGGGTATCGTTTGGGTTTTTTCCGATACCGGTGCTAAACCGGTACTTTTAAAACGATACCGGTGCCTGAACCGAGACTTTCTTTTTTTTTTACGCACAATGAGGACATTAAAAACCTCTTTGGCCATATTCCCTGTTAGAAGCCGTTATCATGGAGCACTGACACACAACAGATATCAGACTTAACATTCACAATATATGTTCTCCATTATATGATGTGATATGTATTGTCATGTGCAGACTTTATAGGGTTAAACATGTCACTGTGTTGATGGGCAAAGAGAACAACCAATCAGAGGGACTGAAGATGACACGTGACAGATAAAGTTTTGCTTCTGACAGCGAGAGCTACACTGAAACAAAGTGACGACCCACGGTCTTTATTCCTCCGTCATTATATTCCCGGTAAGGAATAAAGACCGTGGGGCATCACTTTGTTTCAGTGTAACTCTCGCTGTCAGAAGCAAAACTTTATTTGTCACGTGTCATCTACAGTCCCTCTGATTGGTTGTTCTCTTTGCCCATCAAAACAGTGACAGGATTAACCCTATAAAGTCTGCACATGACAATACATATCACATCATATAATGGAGAACATGTATTGTGTATGTTAACAGTCTGATATCCGTTGTGTGTCAGTGCTCCATGATAACGGCTTCTTCAGGGAATATGGCCAAAGAGGTTTTTAATGTCCTCATTGTGCGAAAAAATTTTAAAAAAATCTCGGTTCAGGCACCGGTATCGTTTTACAAGTACCGGTTTAGCACCGGTATCGGAAAAAACCCAAACGATACCCATCCCTAGTTACGACACAATCGTGGTCGGGTTTAACAAACATGATTCCTTTGGACGTTGTTTTTAAAGCAGCAGGGAAAAAAATAAAAAAAGTGTCTTCCACTAAACTTATGTCCAAACATGAATAGATAATATACGTCAGTGAGTGCATGTGCAGTGGGACTCTGATGAGTCACTCGATCCTTTAGTGGCACAGTGACATTTACACATCGAAGAGCAGCGGCCTCTTGACATTCCAAGGAGGGTATTTTTTTTATGCGATATCTTCCACATGGCTGAATTGATTATATACATATATCGAAAATATAGAATAATATTAGAACATATAATATATATAATACTTACACTGCATATAAACACTATAGAATAATAATATAGAATAATACTTATACTGCATATAAACAATATACAATAATAATATTTAAAAAATATATAGAATAATTATACTACATATAAACAATATAGAATAATAATATCATATATAATAATTATAGATATATATTAGGGCTGTGAAACGATTAAAATTTTTACTCGGGTTAATCACAGGTTTTTGTGGATTAATCATGATTAATCACATATTACCGATATTCTCGGTATATTTGGTGAGAACATAGAGATTTATGACAAAAGACGGATATATACATTTATACATTCTTCTATACAATGGTGCTGCAACTCAGCAGTTATTTAGCAGTTTTCTTCCATATGGAACATTAATACATCTTCATCCTAAACAAAATGTTTAACCCTCCTGTTACCTTTAGGGTCAATTTGACCCCATTCAATGTTTAATGTCGGTGTTCTTTGGGGTCAATTTGACCCCAGGCTGTTTTTCACTGTGTCAAACATATAAGAAATATCAACTTTTTTATTTATTTAAAGGGCTATTTAGGTTGTCAACAAACAAACATAAAGTACCTCACACTTAAACTTGGGAAGCAATATTAATTCTAATAATTTTCTGGAGGTTTTAATTGCTGGGGTCAAATTGACCCCGAGGGTAAATTATGTTAGTAAATGTAAAGGTAACAGGAGGGTTAAACAGAACATTTTTCTCTTGTTTGTCAACCATTAACTCCACCATGATACAATCTAAAGGCCTCTAGTCTTCCTCTAGCAGCTGCTGAGGCAAACTGACTGTGGGTTTTCTTCATGAACTGGGCCGTGATGAAAGGGACGGCGGGGACACCGCTGCAAAGCTGAAACCTCACCGGCCCGGACAGGTGGACAGATTGACAAGTGACTTTTTTTTGCTCGGTCCCGATGCGCGCACGGAGCTATGTGGCGCGCGACGGAGATCGATAAGTGTTAACGCAACGCGAAGAGACAGAAATGACATGCTGCTGTGGAGATACGATCAACAACAGACGTTTAGTTTAATAAAAGAACAAAGACGTGCGATAGAGAACATGTCAGGGGGCGGGCCAATCTTTTTAATGTCATGCGATCTACCGACACTACGCCGCGATCGACTGGCAGGTCGCGATCGACGTGTTGAGACCCTGATCTACAGGAAGTAAAAGTCGTCACAAGGTTTCCGGAGGTGAACCTGCGGAAGGATCATTACCGATGAACAGACCGTCTGCATGAGAGCGGACAGAGTTCAGATTGAAGTGGTGGATTGGAAGCTCATTTTGCAAGTGACTTTTTTTTCGTCCCGACGATCAACAACAGACGGATTGGAAGCTCATTCTGCGCATGCGTTAAATGCGTTTAAAAAAACAAACTAGTTAAACCTGTAATTTAATTAACGCGTTATTTTTCACAGCACTAATATATATATAATAATACTTATACTCCATATAAACAATATAATATATATATAATACTTATACTGCATACAAACAATAAAGAATAATATTATAATATATAATAATAATTATACTGCATATACAAAATGTATACTGCATTTAAACAATATAATAATAAAATATATACAATTATTTATATAATACATAATAAATGGAAACTGTATATAAACAATATATAATAATAATAATATATAATAATACGTATACTGCATATAAACAATATAGAATAATAATATATATAATATAAAATACTTATACTGCATATAAACAATATAATATAGAATAATAATATGTATAGTATTTAATAATAAGTTTACTGCAAAACAAACATGACATTAATATCTGAACCAAATGTTATGGTATACAAGATATATATGACATAATATATCATACCCTGAAATATATTTTGATAGTGCACCTAGAAATTCATTAAAGTCCATCTTTTGAACGACAAGATACCTTTTAATAAAATCCTAGTTATCCAAAATGATGCAATTTAATCATGTTCTTTATAAGTCTTGCACTAAGACATGTGTGTGTGTGTGTGTATATGTGTGTGTGTGTGTGTGTGTGTGTGTATATGTTATCTTCCATGTGCATGTTATGTAGTGTTTGGTATTAAATTACTTGGTGACTCTCTGACCTTTACCCGCCCCCACTGCAAAGCCGAGTGAACACAACACACACGACACCACGACACAATGGGGCCACTCAATCATACACATGCATGTTGCATTAGTTATGATGGCGCCCGCTTGTTTTAAGTTGTGAACTGAAACGTGAGCCGCTGGTCTCTTAGCACAGATATGACAACACCAGTCACAATGGGAGAAAAACTTCAGTGGAAAGCACTCGGACCACTTTGTCACGTTAATGCAACGTACTCGTCAAAGTCATTCTAACGTTAATTCTCTGAGCTATAACATTAACAAGCTTCCGGGACATGAAAACACACATAAATCGCTCAGGAAAAGATTTATTCCGGTCCATAGTATGGCTGAACTTTCAATATACACATATATATATATAAATAAATATGTATATATATATATATCTTTATATAAAATATATATATAGATAAATAAATAAATAAAAAATGTATTTATATATATCTTTATATAAAATATATATATATATATACATTAAAAAATATATATATAAATATATACATATCTTTATATTTAAAAAAATATATATATAAAGATATATTTATAAAAAAATATATATCTTTATATATATATCTTTATATATAAATATAAATATATATAAAGATATATATATTTCTAAAAATATATATATCTTGATATATAAATATATCTTTCTATATATATCTTTATATATAAATATATAGACGGCACAAAGGAGTTCAGACCAAAGTCAAGGACTTACCTCCTTCCCTGAGAGTAGCTGCTCACTTCCCTTCAGCGGTCTAGTTTTTGGGGATCTTTTTCTCCTCCTCTTCGTGGTCCCAGTCGTGTGCGACGCAGGCGGTGGGGAATGTTTCTCTTTGTGCGTCTTTGTGCGTCTGCATGCTTTCTTCTCCGTTTGATTTGACCCTCAAGCTACAAAGTCACGGTTACAGCGGAGAGAGAAAACCTCCGGTGTCCTCTGCCGTCTGCTGGTGTCCAACTTCAGTCTGGGGAGAAGGAAAAGTCAGGAAAAACTCAGAAAAATAAAAACCAAAAAGGAGGGCAACTTTATTTATAGAGAGCACATTTCAAAAACACAGGTGAAATTCAAAGTGCTTCACATCGGCTCCATTTGAGCCCCAACATTGCAGCAGACATTTGTGATTTGTTGTTTCAGGAAAAGCAAGAAGAAGAGGAACTAATAACATTAACCAGGGTTCATACATATGGTGACCAATCAAAAGGTTCATCCTCATGACCAATGAACAGGTTCATCCACATGACCAATGAACAGGTTCATCCACATGACCAATGAACAGGGTTCATCCTCATGGCCAATGAACAGGTTCATCCTCATGACCAATGAACAGGTTCATCCTCATGACCAATGAACAGGTTCATCCACATGACCAATGAACAGGGTTCATCCTCATGGCCAATGAACAGGTTCATCCTCATGACCAATGAACAGGTTCATCCTCATGACCAATGAACAGGGTTCATCCTCATGGCCAATGAACAGGTTCATCCTCATGACCAATGAACAGGTTCATCCTCATGACCAATGAACAGGTTCATCCTCATGACCAATGAACAGGGTTCATCCACATGACCAATGAACAGGTTCATCCACATGACCAATGAACAGGTTCATCCTCATGACCAATGAACAGGTTCATCCTCATGACCAATGAACAGGTTCATCCACATGACCAATGAACAGGGTTCATCCACATGACCAATGAACAGGGTTCATCCTCATGACCAATGAACAGGTTCATCCTCATGACCAATGAACAGGTTCATCCACATGACCAATGAACAGGTTCATCCTCATGACCAATTAACAGGGTTCATCCACATGACCAATGAACAGGTTCATCCACATGACCAATGAACAGGTTCATCCTCATGACCAATGAACAGGTTCATCCTCATGACCAATGAACAGGTTCATCCACATGACCAATGAACAGGTTCATCCTCATGACCAATGAACAGGGTTCATCCACATGACCAATGAACAGGGTTCATCCACATGACCAATGAACAGGTTCATCCTCATGACCAATGAACAGGTTCATCCTCATGACCAATGAACAGGTTCATCCACATGACCAATGAACAGGGTTCATCCACATGTTGACCAATGGGTGTCCAGGACTTTAAACCAAATTTCCATGACCATTTTTTACATTTTTAAATCTCAGTGCATACATAAAAAAGTGAAGAAATGTTATATTTAAACTAACAAAGAGAATTCCAAAGCATACAGAAAATAACCTTAAACACAAATGAATGAGAGAAAATAATTTGCTTAAAATAATTAAACATTTATGTCTTTTCAGTTAAGGTGCGTTCACTTGCAGCGCGGAAAATGTGCGAAAATTTACATTCAGGGCGTCATTCTTTTAAAAAGCATGTTAACTATTTAAAACTCAGCGTGAAATGAACAAATGAATAAAACAACATTTCCATGACTTACAAAACTGAGGACGTTTTTCCTTTTCTTCCAGGCTTGGAAATAAACCATTTTAAAATTCCATGACTTTTCCAGGTTTTCCATGACCGTACATCATGGAAACATCCTCCGTATATACAAACCCTGAACAACTGAATAACAGCTATTATTTAAATTAAATTACGAGTAACACCCGGTCAAACCAACACAGCATCTCCCATGCACCATTAAGAGGAATAAAGTGAATAAAACGACTTGATTTCTTCTTTTTGTTGCCGTGAGCTTTATTACATGTTTTTGTTGCATCACATTTGATGTAATATATGTTTTATATTCCAGACGCAGGTTTTCCGAATCCTCCGCTCTGCTGCTCTGCGATGGTTTTGTCCCCCAGCCGTCGGCCGAAGTCCGACATCTGGCGCCGTAGAAGCGTGGCCACGCCCCCCAGCCGCCGCCTCCTGGCCTCCAGGCGCTCCAGCACGCCGCTCAACGCCGCCAGCGGCACGCCGTCGGCGCTCTGCCCCTCCCGGGTCGCCGCCGCGTCCTCTTCCCACGCGTCCCGTAAGCTCCCCAGCGAGCTCTCGACGCCGCGCTCCAGCCGGCGAGCCTCCCGCCGGCGCCGCCCTCCGTCCTCCCGGACTCCGTCGACCTCCTCCGTCATCCGCCGGACGCGGAGCCGCAGCCGGCTGTTCTCCGCGCCGACCCGCTCCAGCATCGCGCCGTCGTCGTAGACGGCGACCTCGACGGCCCTCAGCGCCGCGGCCCGCTCGCCGAGCGCGTCCGCGGCGCCTCCTCGCAGCTCCTCCAGCGCCGCCCTCAGCTCCTCTTTGGGCCGCAGCAGCGACGCCGTGTTCTCCCGCAGCGCCCGAACGCACCGCTTCAGGTCGCCCCTCCTGCGCCTGAACTCGGAGGTCAGCGCGCTCGACCTCCGGTGCCTGGAGCGCTCTTCGTCCAACTCGGCGGCCGCCTCCCCCAGCGCCTCCTCTTGCTCCTCCAGCTCCCTCAGCTTCTCGGCGTAACTCCTCGCGACGCTCGCGGTCTCCGCCGCGCGCCGCTCCGCCTCCTCCCGGCGCTCCTCCTCTTCTCGCCCGTGTTCCAGCTCGCGCCCGTCCGCGCTCGCGGGTCGCCGCTTTCGGAGCGCGGCCTCCTCGCCGCGGAGCTCCCGGCGTCTCGCCCCGGCGTCGCCGATACCCGAGGTCACCTTCGCCACGTGCTCCTCCTGCCTCCTCTTCGCCTCCTCCAGTCGCCCCGCCAGCCGCCTCTTCTCCTCCTCGAGGCGCCCGATGTTCTCCTCCTCCGCGGCGGCGTCGCCGCGCAACTCCGCCCGACTCCTCTCGAACACGCGCCCGCCGATGACCTCGGCCTCCCGGAGCTCCCGGATCCGCTCGTCCATCTCCTTCGCCTCCTTGCCGTGCTTGACCGCGGAGGAGACGCGCTCCTCCAGCCGCAGCTTGCTGCGCTCCATCTCCCGCGAGACGAGGAGGTGCTCCGCCCTCGCTTCCGTCTCCTCGTCGCGCCGATGCTTGAAGATCTCGCGGACGCGAGCCAGGGAGTCCCGACGGCGCGATCCGGACGCTCGGCGCTCCGTCGTTTTATCCTCCGCCGCGGCGATGTCTCCTTCGAGGCGCCGGACGGCGACGCGGAACACCTCCGCCGCCTCGCGCGCCTCCTCCTTCAGCGTTTCTCTCCGCCGCCTCGATTCTTCGCGCTTCTGAGTCTCCCCCCGCAGGCGGTTCTCGTTCTGGCGCCGAGACGCCGACAGTTTTCGCAAATGGCTCTCCAGCTTGGCCACGTCGAATATGGCCGCGCTCAGGCGGTTGCGCGTTCCTCGCTCGTCGGCATTGACGGCGTCCAAGTCTCCTCGGGTCGTCTCGATCGATCGCTTCCGCCGCTTCGCTTCGCCCGCGGCCCGGTTCGCCCCGACGCGCAGGTCCTCTTTTTCCGCCGCGAACGCCTCTCTCTCCCGCGCCATCTTTTCCCGCAGGGTTGCTTCGTCCCGCCGGACGCCGGCGATGCCCGACGCCAGCGCCTCGACCCGGTCCCTCGCGTCGTCGACCTCTTTCTGCGAGTCGTACTTCAAGGCGATTTTCTCGTTCTGAACCGCGACGACCTCTTCGTGTTCGGCCGTCGCCCGCGCTCGCTCCAGGCGCAGCGCCTCCTCGCGGCTCAGGAGCGCCTCCCGCCTCTTCGCGGTGGCGTCTTGCACCCGAGAGACGGCGTCGAGGTCTTCGCGCAGCTGCTCCATCGCCTCGGCGTTAGCCGCCCGGGCTGCCGCTACGTCAGCCGTACATTCCCGGTTCATTTGTTCTCTTATATTGATAATCCCGCGTCTCAACTTGCTGTTTTCTATGGTTTCCACTTCTAAAAGCTCGTGAGCGGCGCGACAATCCGCCTCGAGTTCGGCGACGGCAGCGGTTATCGCCGTCAGGTGGAGGCTGGCTTCAGGTGAGAAAGGTACCCCGTCCTCCTTCAGCTGCTGGTCCAATTCCTTTAAATGCTCGAGAGCAACCATGACGGCCGGGAAGTCCGGCACGAGACAAGAAGAAGCCATTTTACATCCCTTGTTTGTTTTGTACGTGTGTTCCTGTTGCTCGAAGCAGTGCACGTGTGTGTGTGTGTGTGTGTGTGCGGCCAGTTCAGCTAGAGTCGAAGCGCCGATAACTTGTGAGTGGGGGTTGCCGTGGCAACAACTAACTACCCAGGAATAATGGCAGCGTGCTACGGCAAGCGAGCGGGGCAAAGTGGCGAAGCGGTCCGCTACCTATTAGCTAGCTAACTATCAGTAAGCTAACGTTACGCGATATCCAATGTGGTACGTCATCGGCAAGAAACTACGCTAAAGTTACGTTTAAATACTAAGATAAGATAGTGACTGTGTTCATACAAATGCAGGTGTTACAACGGCTCAATAGTGAAGGAAGCTAAATAAATACGTCGCGTGACCTTTGCATTTCAAGTGTAAAAACTACGTGTTTTCGCACGAGAGAAGTCTGCCCATCGGCGGCATCGCTTACCTTGGAGAACAACGGCCGGACAGACGTCTGGTTGTCACCTCGGCGTCCCAAGACGCGCGTGCGACCTGCAAACGAAGCTCGGACTCACCCGGGATGTCTCGAGGTGGCAGGAGCGCGAGCCCGAGTGTTGCCAGATTTGAAAATATCCCGTAAATCAGTTTAAAAGGTGGGCTCCTGTATATACTACAGTCGTAACAAGGTACATTTACCTGACTGTACTGAAGTGTAATATTGAGGTACTTGTAGTTTTTTTGGGTACGTATTTTTTCTCTCTTTTATACCTCTACTCCAGGCAGATATCGATCTTTATTATTGTCGATAAAGCTTGACAACACTGAAGTTCTAATCGTCGGCCCGTCGTTCATCATAACAGTTGTTGTTATTGTTGTTATTATTATTCAGTGTGGTCTATTTTTCACCTAATGTTATGCATTCAATGTTTTCTATTTAATATTTTTGTATATATTTTACCACGTGTGTCTTATTTTCCATCTTATTTCCCTGATATTATGTTCATTCTCGGTATATTATTAGGCTTTATTGAAAAGGAATGTGTGCTGCAATTATTATTTTTATTGTATGATGAATCCAATACACAATCCCACATCATGAGTTGTTGTACTTTTGGTAAGCCAAACTTATAGCAATACTTTTTGTACTTTAGTCTTGAATGCAGACCTTTTCCTCAGACTCTGACAGTTATTTAATGTGGTGATTTGAAATATGCAGCATGCAGGAACTATATTAACTTACGTAAAGAAACGTATCAATTCGATTTTGACAAGGGACAAGTGTGCAAGACAGTGCCTAAACATAATATATATATATATATATATATATATATAAATTCATGAGAATCCTTGAGGGCCTTATTGTTATAAATCATATTTAGCAAGTGTGCAATTATTTTGACAATCAAAAACTAATTGCCAAGTTTGGGGCAGTTCTTTTAACAATAGGACCTGGCAACCCTGAGCCCGTCGCAGTGTGCTGCCGTCGGTCGACAAATGATGACGTAAAAGACATAGAGATAGAGCAGATAGACGATGGAACACCATTTATTGGCTCTCATTCTCATCTGTTTTTATTTGTACTTTTAAGAAAACCCCTAAAAGGGTTTTTGGACTTTTCTTTTGTCTAAAATATTAAATATATTGTTCAGTGTAATAGCAAAGTTTAATTACATTTTGTTTACTGTGGTCACAATTATATGAATTTGAGTCTCCTGGGGGTTTTTTTTGCACACAGAAAGTTGTCATCACCATCAACATGCATCAGTGCATAAAAATAAAAATAAAAGACTGCATAAAAAAAACAATTGGTGTCATTTCCCCGCCTGATTTGTTTTCTATCTCACCTAACTCTTGCAGCAACTAGCCGAGCGGAGACCGCCTGCAGAAAGCAGCCAACGGCCGCAGAAGTCATGGCTCTCATCAGCAAACCGAGAAGCAAGTCAATCGTGTGGCTGTATTTCGGCTTGAAGGCAGACGACAAGGGACAAGCTTTGAACTCCGGGGAGGCCGTTTGTCGTTTGTGCCGGAAAATAGTCCTCGCTAAAGGTGGAAACACCACGAATTTAAGAAGTCACCTAAGACGTCGACATCGTGCCGATTTCTTCGAGAACATTTCTTCCACGACCTCTGGAGCTTCGTTCGAGGCTCAAGGTACACACACGTCTGCGCTTTCAATGCAACAATTGTGAATCTCAGGGTGGGGTGGGGGGGCATCACACGGAAGTGTTGTTGCTCATCCACCCCTTTAACTGGCAATATCAGTGTAATGGTGTTTATAAAGTTGCATTTGAATGGGAGCGGTTAAACACCACGTGGTGTTTTGTATCTCAGGAGAATGTGTCGACAGGCTTGATGTGCATTAAGTGTTTCACGATGAATGCAACGTTCAATTCCGACCATGCATTGAGAATCAAAGAGTCTATATAACCAAGATGTGAGAGTACAAGGACAACTAAGTCCGTGTATTTAAATACATGTGGGGTTAGCTCATCCCAGGTTATCGCAATGTCCACACCTGGGCGTTAATGTGTTCCGGTGCAGCGCCATAACCATCTAAACGCGCTTGTACGCATGCGTCAAAGAGCGTCTTGTTTTACGGCAGTGTTGTTGTTGCCATGACAATTACCTAAACAGTCATTCGCGTACCATTAGCCCCGTTGTAAGGAACTGAAGGTAATAAATAATACACACGGATGGTAAGGAGCATGTTGATATGGTCCCGCTGTTATGTGTGGTAATAAATAACACTTTATTACACCGTTGGTGCGGTCTCGGCCGCCATCTTTTAGCGTTTTAACCCTAAGCAATGAGCCGCGAGAGGCTGTGATTTAATGATTTTACCACCACTACCGGGCGTCGTGAGGCACGACGGGGACTGCGGTTGCTGCAGTCAGATCGCCATATTTAGGGTAAATCCCTTTTTTACACACTAACTAACACGGTTTCTCCAATACAAGCTGATAATCACAGGTATAATCGCCATATAGCACCGGAACCGTAGCACTCGATCGGTATCAATCCGCTTTGTTTACATGGCCACAATCCTGACACCTGGGCTCACCTCACTGAGCAGCTGACGGAGCTAACGGCTCCCACTGTGAATGCAGGCATGGCTGATTCAAGTGAGAAACTGGCTTTGTTTGAGCCCCACGTGAGAACTCGAGAGGCGATCGTTCCGAAAGAAGAGGACGAGGAAGAGTTCGAGGCGAATGCCCCCGACGTTCCCAGACGCGCGTCGGTATCGGACGTGGAGCTGGACGAACTCGAGTGCAGCAGGACCGAAAGCAAGCTGACAAAGATGCAGACGTCGTGGGCTCTGAACCGCTTCACCGGCTGGTTGGCGTCCCGGGGGCTCCGGACGGACCTGGCCGCGGTGGACAAGACGGAGTTGAACGGACTGCTGAGGCACTTTTACGGATCGGTACGAAACGGCAAAGGAGAACTCTACGGCGTCGCGAGTTACGTCGCGCTGAGAGCCGGACTCAACCGGTACTTCCAAGAGCCTCCGGTCAGCCGGCCCGTGAGCTTAATGAAGGACGCCGAGTTCCTCTCGGCCAACCAGGTGTTCTCGGGAGTGCTCAAGAGAATCAGGAGGTCCGGCCGAGACGCGAGCTCGCACCGTCGGGCGATGTCTCCCGACGACGTCCGCATCCTGAGGCGCTCCCGCGCGATGGACACGGGCACCCCGAGGGGCCTCCTGAACAAAGTCTGGTTCGACATCCAGGTGTATTTCGGCCGCAGAGGAAAGAAGGCCAACAGGAATCTGAAGCCGGATTCGTTCGTCGTCCGAAAGGACCGGAGAGGACTGAGGTACTGCGCTTCGTCCGCCGGCGACGACGAGACGGACGGGTGCTCTATGTTTGAGAAACCGGGCAGTGAATTATGCCCCATCGCTTCTCTTCTAAAGTACCGAAGCAAGCTCCCGCCCAACGCGACAGCCTTCTACCTACAGCCCAAGAAGGATTTTGCAGACGGCGTTTGGTACAGCCGGACCCCGTTAGGAGTCAATAACCTCGGCTCCATGTTGTCTCGCATGTCCAAGGAAGCCCGCACGTCCGTCATCTACACCAACCTCTGCATCAGGAGCACGCCGTTTCACCAGCTGTGTGGCGCAGGACTGGAGAGTAGAGGAATTGCTCCCGTCAGTTTGCACAGGTGCGATGAGTTCATTCACCCGTCGGCATTTTATTTAGTCTTTTACAAAAGCTGAAATGACTTTCCTATCTTTTTTTTTTTTTTTAAACAACAGGTCAGAAACCTCCTTTCAAAGTCACCGGACGGCGCCCGTCGGGAGCCGCGGAGCGAGATGTCGCGAGAGAGCAATTCACCTGGCCCAGCAGGTCTGCCACCAAACAAGTGGGCACCCTTAACAGAAGTTCAGTCAAAGCAACGGAGTCCTTTTCTTTAATTAATTACAGGAATAAAAAATAAAGACATGTTCAGATAGACGTCTGCAGAACGTCTGAATGATCCCGGATACTAGAAGCTATGAAAAACAAACGACGTTTGGCAAAATAAAAGTAATCAAAACAAACTAAAAGTTTCTGTTAGGGCTGGGCACGTTAACGCTTAATCTTGCGTTAACGCATCAATTAACTAACGCCGACAATTATTTCATTGAGCGTTAACGCAGGTTTTATTATTGTAAAAGTTTGTTGCTCACAGGCTTTTATTTTGTAAAAGTCTGCTACTGATTGCTGCGGAACCGGAAAAGAAAGTCATTCGTTGAATTTAGGGCACTGAAGTTGACAGGGCTCCCTTCTTAGTTTAGTTTAATTTTATTTTTCTTTTCTTTTCTTTTTGAGGGGATAAAGTGCTAGATATTTCTAGTTCGCAAAGAAAGGCAGTAGGTGGCGGTAATGCACCAGTTTGGATGCCAGCCGCCTAAAAACAAAAAGAAGAAGAAAGTCATTCGCGGTTGAACAAACATGGAGAAGAGAACGGAGATTTTAAATGGCCATTTTCAATTTAAAGTTCTTCAAGACGGCGGAGTCGTCAAAAACAAAGTCGTATGTAACCACTGCCAAGTTGAATTGTCTTATCACCGGAGTTCTTCCAGCCTTAAATATCATTTAAATGCGAAACACGCCGTGGATGCCAGAATATCATACGACCAAACGCGCAGTGGAGCGAGGCTTCGGCAGACCACGCTGCAGGGAGATCAACCAAGAGAAGAGAAGCTAACCGATGCCATCGCGCAGTGGATCGCTACAGACTGCAGGCCGATTAGTATTGTGGAAGACGTCGGTCTGAGAAACATTTTGAGAATCTCAACGAATGACTGCAGGTATGAGACGCCCTCAAGACACCTCATCAAGCGGAGAATACACGAGCTGTATGGAAAGGAGAGGACTGCAAAAGCGACAGCTTTACAACGTGCACCCGCTGCTGCTCTCACTGGGGACGACTGGACGTCACTCGGTAACCACAATGACCTCGGAGTGACTGTGCATTATATTGATGAGAAGTGGGCGCTGCATTCACATGCCCTGACTGATGAACACGAGAGGAGACACATGATGCTGAAACGTGCGCGGGACACTTTACTGAGGTTGCACAGCAGTGGAATGTGTTAGATAAAGTCACCACACTGAGCACAGATAGTGCACGAAATGTGATCGCTGCTGCGAGACAATTGCCTTTGATCACGTCCCTGCTTCGCGCGCAGTCTCCAGCGTTCTGTCACAGTGTCTCTGCATAACTGCGTTTGACAATGTCCTGACACATTGTATGGCACTTTAGTTCATATGGCAGAACATTTAAAATAGAAGTGCACTATACACTACTTTTGAATTAATCATTGGATTTTGCGTATACAAATGCAATTAATCAGGGAAATAATGCGATTAATCGCGATTAAAATTTGTAATCGTTGCCCAGCCCTAGTTTCTGTCTTTGCTATAAAATGGAAAGTTTTAAAGTGTTGTGTGCTCACTCAAATGTAATCTGTCCAATGTAGTGCAGTATCCATCACATTGTGATGCAACATTCTCCAAAAAGTCTCTGTACACGCTCCACCTCCTAGTCTGGATTGTCAATATAATATCTCGACTATTCCATATTTAACTTAAGTTTCTTCTCTATTTTTTTCTCTTTTTTCCTCAGCAGGTTTGGATTTAAACCACGACGAGTTCTTCGAGGATGCCCCTTTCCTTCAGACGGCCTCCAACACAAACTACGTCCCGGATGCCGTGTTGCCGCCCGGGGAGCCGTGGCGGCGAGGCGGCGGTGGCGGCGGCGGCGGCGGGCCCTCCTCCCGGGCGGCGCTGTCTCTGCCCTCTTGCCTGTTCCTGTCCGGATCTTCCGGCGAGGAGCAGACGGGAGAGATGAAAGTGCACGCCAAGTGTCACCTTCAGGAGGGTGTCATGTTCGGGCCGTACGTGGGCGAAGTGCGCCGAGGGCAGATGCCGAGCAACCTCAAATACGCCTGGGCCGTAAGTAGGACTGTTTTTAGTGGATAAAAGGTAGTTTAAAGTCAAGTTAAAGGGCAAGAAATTACTTTTACAACAGGGTTCGTACGGTCATGGAATCTTAAAATGGTTATTTTCAGGCCTGAAAAAGTACTGGGTTTGATTAAAATGTATAAACATTTATATAAATATTTATTCTTTTTAATCAAACTATTGCCTTATTCATTCGCGTCATTTAAGGTTATATACTCGTGTTTACACTGAGATTTTACAAAATGTTTGGAAATTTGGTTTAAAGACCTGGAAATCCATTGGTCAACGTGTGTCAACGACGTAAAGGTAGTTTAAAATCAAGTTATAGGGGAAATTACTTTAATATCAGGGTTATGGAAAACCTGGACGAGTCATGGGATTTTTAAATGGTTATGTTCAGGCCTGGAAAAGTCCTTGGAAAAAAAGTTTTGGAAAAGTCCTGGAAATTTGTCATATTCACATGTTTATTTACTCTGAGTTTGATTAAAATATCATGGAAAACCTGGAAGAGTCATGGGATTTTAATTTACTTTCAGGCCTGGAAAAGTCCTGGAAAATCATTTTTAGCACAAAGGTTTTGGAAAAGTCCTGGAAATTTGTCATATTCACATGTTTATTTACACTGAGTTTGATTAAAATGTATAAACATTTATATAAATATGTATTCTTTTTAATCAAACTATTGAAATCCCCAAAATTTTGAAAACAATTTCCTGGAATTTTTTTATATTCACATGTTCATTTACGCTGAGTTTGATTAAGAGAATAAACATTTATATAAATATTCTTTTTAATCAAACTATTGCCTCATTCATTCGTGTCATTTAAGGTTATAGACTTGTGTATACACGGAGACTTCACAAAATGTTTGGAAATTTAAAGTTTAAAGTCCTGGAAATCTATTGGTCAATAATACAATAATAATACACGTATAGTGCGTGATGTAATGTGTTACTTGTGTAGGAATTCACACGCACATTGTTTCCATCTCCAGATCAGGGATGACCATGCTTTTAACTACGTTGATGCTTCCGATGAAAGCAAATCCAACTGGATGAGGTGGGCAGAAGTTTATTTGTATTCTTTTCTTCTGGTCTGACAAGAGATTGTCTCTTTCTTTTTCCCGGTTCCTATACGACCCTTATGTTTAGCTTTCGTGTTTCAGGTATGTGACGTACACCAGCACGGAGGAGGCACACAACCTGGTCGTCTTCCAGTTCTACCGCCACATCTACTACAAGGTCTCCCGGCCCATTCCGGAGGGGGCGGAGCTACGGGTGTGGATCGGCAGGGATTACGCAACTCTGCTGGGCCTCGGCATGGGTAACGACATGTGTGGCAGAGGCAAACGATCAGATTGATGATATTTTTGTTTACTTCCACGTACTAGAACACCTCAATGTCTCTAAAGGAAAGACCGAAACTTTTAAGTGTTATAAAGGTCCGTCTTCCTTTGTTAATCACCTTTTTCTTGCCATTATAAGAACAATATATGACTTCTTGCTGTACAACACTGTCCACATAAAGCTTCAGAAGGTGTAGTGACAGTCTGTTCCCGCACTGCTTTATACACATAGTCATCAACTAGAGTGGAGACACCTGGAGGAGTCGTTAGCATCAAGTCTCACGGCTTCGTTTACTTCCAGACCAGCTGCACGTTGTTAACCTTTAATTACTTGTTCTCTTAAAAAGCCCTTTTTGTAGAACTCTGAAATGTACATTATTTTTCAGTTTTTGGTAACCTAAACTTTTTTAGTTTACAGGCATGAGAATCCCTCACCTTTCGGCGAAATTCGCCGTTTTGAAACCAAAATAGGTGACTTACGTGAATCGTGTAGATCCGAAGAGTTTTTGTTTTGGGGTAGGGGGGGGGGGGGTCAATTGGCCGGCCGGCGTTTATGAGATTGGAGTGGGACACGGAGAAAATGTGGAGTGGTGCTCTTCGCAATAAAACATCTTTGATGTACGTGTCGCGTCTCGGCCAATCAGCGTCAAGATGTCTTCAGCGTTTGGTGGTTTAGGTTAGCTTGAATGTTAGTCCGCTACTTCTGCTGCTGTCACGCTGCACGGTGGAGCGATGCTAACAAAGTACCCGTACGTTAAGAGCGATGTGATTTAGCATATTTTTAGTATCGATACTTCATTAAAAGAGCGCGGGATCAGAGCTGCTCCGTGTCAAGCTGTCTGCTTTCAGAGTTTAAACTGTTTAAACTCTGAAAGTTTTGGACAATTTCAGGTGATTCACTTGAACGGCTTAGATTTCAATAAAATCTGGAATAATGAGGGAAGCGTTCTAAAACTTTTGAAGATTTTCAACTGACGGTTGACTTTTTTTTTTTTTTTTGGTGTACAGGTGACAACGTGAAATGTGAACTCGGAGACAAAGAGACCGTCCTGCGCCTTCTGCAAGACGTCCAGTTGGTCACCCTCGCCGAGCCCAGCAGCTCCTACCTGTGGTCCGACCGCAGCCAATCGCCGAGCCCCATGCTCGTCATCGGCGACGTGACGACGATGTCCAACCCGGACACGGCGAGCGAATCGGGCGCGGGCGCCGCCGCCGCCATCGGCTCCGCCTTCCCTTCCTCCTCCACCGTCTCCTTGCCGTCGCCGAGCTCTCATCCGTGCGAAAAATACGATTTCATGCCCGGAACCGAGAGGCTGCTGAGCAACCCGAACGCCGCCGCCGCGCACAGCAGCCCGTGGCACTTCTTCGGGTTGGAGCCGGACCCCGCCGGGCGGCCTCTGGACCGCCGCACCGCCGTGTGTAAACTGTGCGGCGAGCGCGTGGGCTGTGGAGGCGGAGCCTCGGCTCTCCAGAACCACCTGACCGGCAAGCACCACATCAGACCCCCGCGGGACGGCGTCAAGGACCGGAGCTTCACGGCCATCGGTGATTATTATTATTATGATGACACAAACACACACACTTTTGATTCCAGCCGGCTCCTTTTGTCGTATACATTTTATTTTTTTATTCTAATGGAATAGTTTTGACGAACAGGTTGTGATTCACTCCGTGTGAACATTATAAGACCGCGAGCCTTTGCTTTAAAACAATAAGCCACAGGGGTCGATGGCCATGGAAAACCTGGAAAGGTCATGGGATTTGTAAAAATTGTTATTTCCAAGCCTGGAAGAAAAACAAATTCCAAAAGTTTTGGAAAAGTCATGGAAGAGTTGTTATATTTGGGTCATTTACGGTTATTTACTGTATGCTTTGGAAATATCATTGTTAGTTTAAATATGAAATGTTCTCACTTTTTCATGTTTTTACACCAATATTTCTTTGAAATTTGGTTTAAAGTCCTGGACACCCATTGGTCCCCATGTGGATGAACCATGTAGCTAAAGAATTGCATTGATTGAGTTCATAATATTCATGCTTTTTTTTCCACATGATACATTTTATCCATAATTTACACATTTTGGTTTTTTTGGGTCATTTTCTCCTGCTCTGTGTTTAAGGTGAATGTTCATTCTTAGGTAGGCAGACTCCTTAAAATAGGGAATAATCGAGGTCAGTCCCTGAAGGACACGCCACTAATACACTTAAACCGTCAGGTGGTGCTATGGAAAACAATTCAATCCATGTTGTGAAACATTCAAATTCATCCTCTGGGGATTCTGAACGTCTTTAAATGACCGACCAGGCCGCTAAACTAAACTAAAGTGAAATATCTACTTTTTCCCTACCAAAGGTCATCCGCGCTCCCAGCCGGCGGCGGGTCCCGGCGGTCCGGTCAGTCCGCTCCCCGCGGCGCTCTCGGCTCCCGTGGCCGACGCCATCGCCGACTTTCTCGTCGCGGACGTGCAGCCGCCGGCGCTGGCGGACGGGGACGGCTTCCGGCGGCTGCTCCGCGCCCTGCGGCCCTCCTGCGAGGAGCCGCCCTCGCCGTGGCAGCTGGAGGACCTCCTGAGGGAACGCCACGCCAGGGGCAAGGCGAGCCTGGCGCGGCTGCTGGGGAGCAAAATGGCGAGCGGCGGCGGCGTGTCCGACCACACCGCTCCCGTGGAGTTCGAGCCCAGGAGGCGCGGGCGACCGCGGAAGGAAGTGCCTCACTTTGTCACTCTGAGCGCCGACGTGTGGACGCACAACTGGCGGGGCGGCGCCGAGAGGCACGTCACGCTCTGGGTGCACTACGTCGACGCCGCTTTCAGTTTTCACAACCTGGCGCTGGCGACCCGGAGGCTGACGGAGGGCGGCGGCGTTGAAGACGGCGGCGGCGGCGGCCTTGGAGCGGCGGCGGCGGCTCAAGCGAAGCGGATGGCCCAGGAGTGGGGCATCGCCACGCCCAACGCGGTGCTGCTGGGCGGCGACGTGAGGGACGAGACGGCGGGCGGCGAGGCGGGCGCCCCCCTCCCAAACTCCACCACATCGCCCGAGCGTCCCGGCGAGGGACTCCCGCCCGTGCCGTGTTTCTTCGCCGCCGTCCGGGGCTGCGTGGAGGAGGCGATGTCTCACCCGGTCGTCTCCGAGACGCTCGGACGTTTCCGAGACGTCCTCGCCGCCCTGTTCGCGGCGCCCGCTCCGAGCTCGCCCCGACGCCGCCGCCGCGCCCGGAGTCCGCTGCGGGGCCTGAAGAGGCGCGAGCGGGCGGAGCTGAAGGCGTGGGCGCACGGCGGCGTGCCGTGGAGCCGGCTGTACCCGCTGCTGAGCGCGCTCGTCGAGCACAAGAGCCTCCTCTGCGCCGCGCTCGGGGAGCTCGAGAGCGAGAGCTCGTCGAAGGAAGACGAGGGATCGGAGTCCGGTTCGTCCGGCGGCCGCCGCCGCGCCAACTCCGCGTCGTCCCCGGCGACGACCTTCGCCACCCTGCGGTCGGAGTGGAAGGTGGCGGAGGAGCTGCGTCTGGTCCTCCGGCCGCTGGACGTGGCGTGCCGGACTCTCGCCAAGGAGGCGTTCCCCCGCCTGACCCTCGTCAAGCCCATCCTCACCGGGCTGCTGTCCCGCCACCTGGCGCCGCGGCCGGGGGACTCGTCCTCCGCCCTGAAGGAGGTGAAGAGGGAGATGAGGCGCAGCCTGGCGAGCCGCTACGAAGACCCCGCGGTCAACCGGGTCCTGTGCGTGGCGTGTTCCCTCGACCCGCAGTTCCACGGGCTGGGCTTCATGGAGGAGAAGGTGAGCCGCCGAGTTATGCAACGCATCCACTGCGTGCCTCTGAGTATGTACGGTTAGTTTTATTTTATTTAAAGCGGCGGTTCTCAGAATGGCCACGCCCCCGCCGACCCAGCAAGATGGTCGTTGATTAATATTTTTTTTAAACTTCATGTGACTTTTTGTAAACCAAAAGTGTCACTTTGTTAGATCAATGCAAATAGTTATATATGTGCAAAAAAAAAGCACACAGAAAGAAATAGCCGACTGGGACTACAGTGAACTGGTTTTGCACTGGGTGTCTTTTCAAGATAATTAACAATAAGTGCAAACTGTGAACTAAACAAAACGAGTTCAAATATTTGGCAATAAAGTCTCTTCATGCTCAATGTTAAGCTTTTGTTTTGAAGGGCAACAGCAGGAAAGACGGTCTCAATAAAAGGCCTTTCTGCATTTTCTTCCTGCTCCCCACCTGTAGTACCACTTTGCCCCACTAGAGGGGCGCACGCCCCACAGTTTGAGAACTCTTCTTCTTCTCCTCCTTCTTCTTCTCTTTCTCCTCATTCTTCTCTTTCTCCTCATTCTCCTTCTCTTTCTCCTCATTTTCCTTCTTCTCTTTCTCCTCATTCTTCTTTCTCCTTCTTCTCTTTCTCCTCATTCTTCTTTCTCCTTCTTCTCTTTCTCCTCATTCTTCTTCTTTCTCCTCATTCTTCTCTTTCTCCTTCTTCTTTCTCCTCATTCTTTTTCTCCTTCTCCTCCTCCTCTTCTTCTTATCCCGTCATCTGAAGAGCAAATGCCACTTAAACTCACACATTCAAGTTTGACACTGAACATTTTTATAAAGACGGTGTTTTAATGTTTTTAAATGCCCCCATTTTTAGATTTCTGTCTTGTTTTTGAGAAACAGATGAACGACTCATACGACCCATTTGTGATTCTAATGTGCACTTTCACTTGTGAGGCTCCCTTCCTACCTTTTTGTTAAAAATCCTGACGTGTGCCATGTGACTCCTCCCCTCCGTGATAACAACGTGTAACGTCTCTGTTTTGGTGTGATTGGCTCCCAGGAGCAGAAAGCCACGTTCGATTGGCTGAAGGAGGAGGCGGTCCGGATCGTGAAGGAGGACCGGAGGAGAGGTCGAGGCCACACGGCGAGCAAGAGGAGCGGGTCGCCGGAGTCGGACGGCGACTTCCTGCGGAGGAGCAAGCGCCTCAAAGAATCCCGCCCGATCGACTTCAGAGAGGCGGCAGACGAGGAGAGCGACGCGGCGGCGGAGGAGGAAGAGGAGGAGGAGGCCGACGAAGGCGAGTCGGCGGATCCCCCTCAGGGCGGACTCTCCGGGATGGAGTTCCTCCTGGGGGACCTGTTCTGCTCGGCGCCCCGGAGCAAGCGGCGCTCCGTGGAGGAGGCGGTGGAGGCGGAGCTCTCCGTCTTCAGGGCCGGCGAGGGGGCGGCGCTGGGCGTGGAGCCGCTGCAGTGGTGGAGGAGCAAGGCGGCGCAGTTCCCGCTGCTCGCCACGGCGGCGCGCGCCTACCTGGCCGCGCCGGCGGCGGCGGGGAGCGCCGCGCGCGACTTTGCGCGGGAGGCGGCGGCGGCGGCGGCGTGCGGGAAGAGGGCCAACATTCCCCCGGAGAGCTTGGACGTCATCTTGTTTCTGCACCACAACCACACTCACGCCGCGGAGAGCGCGAGGAACGCGGGAAGAAAGGAGGACGACGGCGAGGAGGAGGACGGGGGGGTGTGACCGGTCGCCGTAGCAACCGAGTTCACGCCTTCTGCCACGGGATTTAAACTCGACCCTCTCGACGACGTGAGCCGCTCATCCTCCTGGTCCAACAAGAGATTTAAACGAAAGAGAAAGAAAGAAAGAGAGAAAGAACTAACATGTTTTACTGCGTCTAGTTTGGACTGTTCTTCTGACACCTTCAACTTTTATTTATATATATATTTTTATATATACAGTACGTGTGTGTGTATATATACGTGTGTATATATATATATGTGTGTGTATTTATATATATATAATGTATATATATCTAATGTTGAAACCTTTTTTAAAGTATTTTATAAAAAGTTAACAAATGTTGGGAGATGGTCAATTTATATATATATATTAGTACCTTGTAGTGCCTAGTGCCTTACTTCTTTTGGACACAATTGAACCCTAATGATAAAGCTGTGTTTTGGAGCGTCTACATTGTTTGTCTTTATATATATATATATATATAAGACAAACAATGTCATCTACAGTAGTATTGTGTAAAACTACTCCAAAGATTGAATATCCGTGTCCTTAATGCTTCCTCTTTTGAACATAAGTTGCTATTACACTGATTAGCGTGGAACTTTTTCTTGAACGTTATTCAAAGTAATGTGAATTAAAAGTGGAACAGCTTTATCCTGCATACGCTTTTTTTATTGAACATAATATATCCGAGTGTCACTCCGTACTTTTTCCCTCAGGAACTGATCAATATTAATAATTAAGTAATTGTATACGTAACTCTGTTAACTGTAACAAGTTACTCCCCAACACTGATTGTAGGATATATAATTATATATTATACATATATATGAATATATATAAATATGTATTTACATATATATATTTACATTTCTATATATTTATATATTTGTTTCAGGTGTCTCGTGTCACATTCTTAAATAATTAAATATTTTATATAAATAATAAATAAAGGACTATAATAAACACAGCGCACAGGTCAGTAGTATTATTTGTTATTATCTGGTTCATCCAATAATGGAGCCATATATGCACTATACTGCATATTAAAGCTAGGGTTACAGATGTTGAATAAAAAACACACTTATTATTAAATGAATAATACATTTTTTGTTATGCAAAACAATTAAAAACAAACATTGTGATGGAACATTTCCAATCGTACTTCACTGACTAACGAGACCATCGGTGTGCATGAGAGGCTGAATGTTCTGTTAGCAATAAAATAATTCAGTGAATTTAGATGATAAAAAAAGTTATGCAAATTGTTTTAATTTGAGTGTAAAACGTCCGCATAGGAACAGAGAGGCGAGGACAACGATTTAGTTTCCTTCGGAAAACCTTAAAAATTAAACCTTCGTTAATTTTTCGATACAAAAACATTCGTCTAAAAGACACGACGGGTTTATTTAGTAGTTTGGCTTTCCTGAAGAAACGTTACCGTCTTGATTCTTGTTCTGAGTTTATACTCGTGGTTGAATTCCCTTATTGTAAGTCTCTTTGCATAAAAGCATCATATAAGTGACGTGATGTAATTTAATGTCATGTTATGCGACTATAACTTGGTTCCGTCCGTCTTGGAGCCGTCGGTGACGTCGTCGTTCTCCCGGCGGCGAGCTGCCGCCCTGCAGTGCAGGAAGACGTAGACGGGATGGATGAACCCCAGCAGGCTGACGCCGATCAGAGCAATGTCCACCTGGAACGCATCGGTTATCGGTTATCTTATTTATATTTATATTTATATTCTAACTTTCTAGAGCACTCACAAAGAAGGGGTCTCCGCCCAGAGGTCCTCTGACGAGCGTGAAGCACGGGTACTGAAGCAGGGAGAACACGGCCGACATGGACATCGCCGCACCGTACAGCTTCCCAAAGTGACAGGCTGGGAAGCTGAGGGGGGAGAGACAGGGAGTGAGAGAGAGAGAGGGGAGGAGAGAGGGGGGGGGGTAGATAGACATTGAGGGGGAGAGAGACATACATTGAGAGAGGGGAGAGACAGGGAGGAAGAGAAAGACAGGAAGGGATAGAGAGGAGAGGGGGGGACAGGGAGGGGACAGAGAGGGAGAGAGAAGCGGAGAGAGAGGGAGACAGGCGGTGAGAGGGAGAGGGGGGAAGAAAAGATTTGAATTGAGAGGGAGAGATAGAAAGAGAGAGGGATAGAGAGAGAGAGAGAGAGAGGGAGAGAGGGGGAGAGAGGGAGGGAGAGAGAGAGAGGGGGAGGGAGAGGGGGAGAGGGGGAAAGAGAGGGGGAGAGGGGAGGGAGAGGGGGATAGAGAGAGGGAGGGGAGAGGAGAGAGAGAGGAGAGAGGGAGGAGAGAGAGAGGGGAGAGGGGGGAGAGAGAGAGGGAGGGGGAGAGGGAGAGAGAGGGGGGGGGGGAGAGAGGTATGTCTATTCGATTTAGTTTCCATCCGTCACTCTGATCCAAAAACATGTTCAGCTTTACCAGAATCTCTTTCTTGTCTAAATAGTGGAAGAAGCACAAAGTACCACAGAGTATGAAGACGATGATAATATACTCTGAAGGTCCTGACGTTACATGTGACAGAACACATGTATGAAATATACTCACAGGACCAAAAGTCTTCATGATGCAGAACGACCCATTACACCTGCCGGTTGTGTCGTCAGGTGTTGTCATTATTGTGTCCGTCTGTGTCTGTTAACGAGTGATTTCCGTACTCACGCGATGTTGATGAACGCCGCGTTGCCCCCGTAGATGAAGGAGCGGTTGAGGACCTGCAGAGCGAAGGTCAAGTACTGCAGAGGGAGGAGAGGGATGGAGGCGCACACCGAGAACAGGAGGCACTGCAGGGAGGTGAGGAGCAGGGACAGCGAGGAGGAGTGCAGGTCGGCCTCCTGCGCGGTTTCTCCTGCGGGAGGAAAAATAGGAAATAGAAACTCCTCGCTGATTCAATTTCTCCTTTGTTAGTAAATTAATTGTTAGTGTTGCTCATGAATCTAGAATGTGTTGCTGCAAATAAAAATATTTGCTCTAAAAATAATATTTTCAATATTTTTGACACAACAGTATTTTAAATGTTTGGCCTAACGTTCCATGTTTGGTTTTTTTGAGCAAATGTTTTTTATTTTTAGAGCAAATCTTCTTTTTTGAGAGCAATTTTTTTTATTTTTAGAGAAAATGTTTTTATTTTGAAAGCAAATGTTTTTATTTTGAGAATAAAAGTTTTTATTGCGAGCAATTTTTTTTTGTTGCAAATCTTTTATTTTTAGACCAAACTTTTTATTTTTAGACCAAATTACATTTTTTAGAGCAATTCTTTTTTTTAGACATTTTTATTTTTGAGAGTAAATGTTTTTATTTTTAGAGCAAATGTTTTTATTTTTAGAGCAAATGTTTTCATTTTGAGAGCAAATGTTTTTATTTTGAGAGCAAATGTTTTTATTTTTAGAGCAACACATTCTAGTTTCATGAGCAAAACTAACAATTAATTTACTTAGAAACGCGTAATTTGCTCTCCAAACCTTTTTTGTTTGCGTAATAAATAAACAAAAAACGGGTTCCAGAAAAAAAGGACACACACACACACACACACACATGCACACACATGCACACATGGGTATTTACCGGGCGCGAGAGGCCTTCCCTTGTGTCGGTCCATGATGAGTCCGTTCAGGGGACCGCACAGCACTCCAAACAGCTGCGTCAGGGCGAAGGCATTAGTGTACTGACTCACTGAGGGAGGAGGAAACCGCCAAGGAGAGGAGCAAAGGAAACAACACGGGAGTGAAGACGACGACGATGATGATGATGATGATGATGATAATACAATTTAATTCAGTTGATTTTGTATAGCCCAATATCACAAATTACGAATCTGCCTCAGAGGGCTTTACAATCTGTTCACATACGACAGCCCTGACCTTTGACCTTTCACATTGGATCAGGAAAAACTCCCCTCCCAAAAACCTTTCACAGGGTAAAAAGTGAAGAACCCTTCATGAGAGCAACAGAGGAGGATCCCTCTCCAGAATGGACGGAAAGAATAAATAAATCATAAATACTAGGGATTGAAGCGTTGAGTTATAGTCCGTTCATCCGTAACCATGGTGATTTATCACGAGTTACCCAGGCCGGGGTCGTCGTGGGCCAGCCGGTTGAGCATGGGGTTGAGCGTGCCGATGAAGAGGTAGTGCCTCAGCTGCATGATGGACAGCCACACCAGGTGCCACAGGAAGAACCACGACAGCAGGCAGCTGCGGAAACTCGCCGCTGAACATCGTGGAAATGAAAAGAGGAAAGATTAAAGCTGCACACTGAGAAGGGCTTTAAAGTTGAAAACATGGACTTATGTCTGCTTGTGATTGTTTTTAAAGAGATTTAAATGATGCCCATGGGCGATGACAGGGCGTCGTACCTTTCCCCGGCCCTTGAGCCTCCGTCTCGCCCTCAGCTGCCGGCGGCACGTCGTCCTTCTCGCCGGACTCGTGTGAAACGACCGCGGCTCGTTCCCTCGGCCCCTCAAACTTCTCTACATGGTACGCGTTGGCTTCTCCGCAACTCAATCTGAATGTCATATTTAAATATGTATATATATATATATATTTTTAAATATATATTTAAATACAGGTCATACATATATATACATATTTATATATATTTAAAAGATGTCTAATATATATATATTTATATATAAATAAAGATCATTTATATATATATTTATATAAAGGTCATATATATATAAATATGTATAAATAAAGGTCATAAATATATATACATATTTATATATATTTAAAAGATGTCTAATATATATATATATATTTATATATATATAAATAAAGATCATTTATATATATATATAGGTCATATATATATATATTTAAATAAATGTCTAATATATATATATATATATACATATATTTATATATTTAAATAAAGATCATATATATGTAAATATATAAATATATATATATATATGTATGACCTTTGTTTATATATTTATATATATATATATATATATATATATATATATTACGGCCTTAATTTAACCAGGTCAAATCAATTGAGAACCAATTCTCCTTTCCAGTGATGAGCTGGCCAAGAGGCCTCTCACCCGTAGGTGTAGTGCGGGGGCAGCGGGTAGGGGATCAGGGTCCTGGGCATCAGCAGGAAGGTCCTCACCAGAAGAAAGACGCTGCAGGACGACAACACCAGGACGCAGGAGCGGAGAGAGATTCCCTGTTGGTGCAGAACCTGGAAAAAATTCGAGAACAAAATGTATAAATAATTCTGTGGAACTCAAATGTCACGTTTCATGATATCGGTAATGACGCCGCTTTCACCTTGATGATGAGAAACACACTAGCAGAGGAATCATAGGCGCCGGTGCAGAGGGTGATGATGGTGGAGCGGTGAGCGGCGAACAGGTTTCCCATCTTTCCAAAACACACAGACAAGTTCAGCAATACAGCAGTTATAGTTATGAGTTATTGGACAGTTCAAGGTGTCTTTGGTCTGTAATTCACTTTGTTTTTTATGATATATTAAGTTGGAATTCACCTGCATGTTGGTCAAAAGGAGCACAATTCCTCCCACGGCGATGCAGGACAATGCGGGGAAAAGCAGCTCTGAAAATGCTGCATGACAGAGGAAGACACACTTTACATTAAAGTTTAAAGAAATAAAAAGCACCTTGATTATGGACTCATGCCATGTTTGTAAATCAATTAATTCCAAACACACGGTAGCCAGAAGCACCGATGAACTGAACCATCAGGCCAAACCTGTTCCTGTGGTATTGGTTCCCACAGCCACACAACATAAACAGTCATCACAAGATGATTTATTAAAGGATGAGTAATGTTCCGTATCCGTCATGCAAGAGATTTAGTAAAAGTTTGCTTCCTGTTTTATTCCTCTCCTTCTGGTTCTCGTCTTTTCTTGTTTTGTTTTTTGCACTTTTTTCTTTAGTACCTCAGTCTGCTTCTTTTAAAAATATATACATATATATATATATATCTCCCAACACACACATATATATATATATATGTATATATATATATACAAATATATATATATACAAATATATAAATTGACTATCTCCCAACACACACATATATATATGTCTGTGTGTATATATATGTCTGTGTGTGTATATATATATATATATATATATATATATATACATTGACTATCTCCCAACACATATATATATATATATATATATCTGTGTGTGTATATATATATATAAATATATATATAGCATTGTGTAAAACTACTGCAAAGATTCAATACTAGTGTATTTAATGCTACTTCTTTTTAACACAAGTTGCTATTACACTTTAATTCCAAGAGACATTGTTCACTTTTTTATTTTTTATTCTGCGATCATCTTTTTGTTCTTAAAGTCACTTTTTGTTCATCTACCTGGCCGTTGAGTGTCTCTTACACGTGGGTACACCTTTCTGAACCTGGAAAAAAGGGCCCCTATCAGCTCATTAGGTTGACGTTGGTATAGGTGTGTCGTATAACCTGGAGTCTGGTTATAAAATGTGTGGAAAGGTCAACAATATAATCTTTAATTCAATGATAAAGGAAAGGGAAGCGAGAATTGGTGATCATAAAACAATGAAACATGCAGCATGTTGGAATGCAAAAAGTAAACCAAAAATCCATGAAAAAAATATTGGCTTTGAGACAAGGGAACCCATAAGTGCAAAAAAAGATGACTAATTTGCATTTTTTGGGACTCATTTATGTAGCAGTCTATATAAAAGTATATGTTATATTATATTATATTAGATATTCCTTTATTAGTCCCACAGTCGGGACATTTCAGGATCACAGCAGCAGGTGCACATTAGAGCAGAAATAATAGATACAAAATATGTTTGTGTTTTTATTTGTGTCCGTTTGTTCGTATCGTTGGTTGTTATGCTCTTATGGCATTTTTATTTATTCGTTTTTGTTTTTGTTTTTCTAGTGTAACTTGTAAAAACTTAAAATAAAATGATTCAAAGAAAAAAAAGATGAAAAATAAAACACAAAACACAAAAACAATACTAAATATTAAATACTAAATACTAAAATACTAAATATACAGAGGAAACAACATATATACACAAGGCAGAAACACCTCTTGATTATCTGAATGTACCTGCATGCACTGACCTGCACTGGAGAAGGCCAGCAGGAGAGTTCCAGTGGTGTACACAGATCTGGAGAGAGCGATGTGAGTTTAGTGCAGCGACATCAGAGTCTCAACAGCTACACACACTCAGATACGCTGGAGACTTTAATAAAGAATAAAGTGGTAAATATCAAGTAAGAAGACGCAATGATGGACTCTATTACATTGAGATGTATTCCTCGGGTCCCGATACTGGGAACTTCTATTTTACTGGAAAACATTGTTATACTACATTTACCCGACAGAGAAAAAATGCTACTGATTTCAGATTGGACTCAGATTTTACTCAGAAAGTATAACAATTAAAATATTTAATGCATTATTACATTGAGCTTCAAAACATTGAGCTTCAAGACATTGAGCTTCAAGACGTTGAGCTTCAAGACATTGAGCTTCAAGACATTGAGCTTCAAGACGTTGAGCTTCAAGACGTTGAGCTTCAAGACATTGAGCTTCAAGTTGTTGAGCTTCAAGACATTGAGCTTCAAGTTGTTGAGCTTCAAGACGTTGAGCTTCAAGACATTGAGCTTCAAGTTGTTGAGCTTCAAGACATTGAGCTTCAAGACGTAGAGCTTCAAGACATTGAGCTTCAAGACGTTGAGCTTCAAGACGTTGAGCTTCAAGACATTGAGCTTCAAGACATTGAGCTTCAAGTTGTTGAGCTTCAAGACGTTGAGCTTCAAGACGTTGAGCTTCAAGACATTGAGCTTCAAGACATTGAGCTTCAAGTTGTTGAGCTTCAAGAGATTGAGCTTCAAGACATTGAGCTTCAAGACGTTGAGCTTCAAGACATTGAGCTTCAAGACATTGAGCTTCAAGACATTGAGTTTCAAGATGTTGAGCTTCAAGACATTGAGCTTCAAGACGTTGAGCTTCAAGACGTTGAGCTTCAAGACATTGAGCTTCAAGACGTTGAGTTTGAAGACATTGAGCTTCAAGAGATTGAGCTTCAAGACATTGAGTTTGAAGACATTGAGCTTCAAGATATTGAGTTTGAAGACGTTGAGCTTCAAGACATTGAGTTTCAAGGCGTTGAGTTTGAAGACATTGAGCTTCAAGACATTGAGTTTGAAGATATTAAGCTTCAAGACGTTGAGCTTCAAGACGTTGAGCTTCAAGGCGTTAAGCTTCAAGACATTGAGCTTCAAGACATTGAGCTTCAAGACATTGAGTTTCAAGGCGTTGAGCTTCAAGATGTTGCAATGTCCAAAGTGCATCACATTCTTCAAAAAGGTCTATCTTGGAATCTTCACGATAATTCCCTGGAATAAGAAATAGATAATATAAGATATACAAAGGAACACACAGATAAAGATGTGGTTGCTTTATCTTTATATGTTACATCTAAAGTACAGATGACATCACAATGATGCATTCTGTTGGTCAGATTGTCCCAAAAAGGGTTGAACTGATGACCATGCACTTCACATATGAGCGTTAATGGAGGCTCTGGAGTCAAATAATTTGCTTTTTAGTAGCTTGTGAAATGGCTTCTATAATAATAATAATCATTTACTTTATATAGCGCTTCTCTAGATACCCGAAGTCGCTTTACAGAGTCCAGAGTCCAGTAGTCATACACAGTCATCCCGGTGGTGGTGGAGCTACATCAGTAGCCACAGCTGCCCTGGGGCAGACTGACGGAAGCATGGCAGCCAATCAGCGCCTACGGCCCCTCCGACCACCACCAACATTCACATCCATACGAACCGGGGTGAGGCTGCGGTGCATGTCTTTATGATGGTGGGGGAAACCGGAGAACCCGGAGTAAACCCACGCAGACACGAGGAGAACATGAGGAGAACACGAGGAGAACACGCAAACTCCACACAGAAAGGACCTGGAACAACCGGGACGACCGGGATTCGAACCCAGGGCCTTCTTGCTGTGAGGCGACAGTGCTAACCACTGAGCCACCGTGCTTCTGTCACACATCTCGCTAATCGGAGTGTGACGAACGATCGATGCATCGTGGAAGGCGGTCTCCGTCTGGATGTCCACCGGCTACATCGGTACCCGGAGACCGGGATTGTGCCGTTACAAACCCTGATATGTGTGGGGGGTTTCAAGCTGCAAGGCCTTTTCTCCTTTTCTTTGTGGCCGAAGATCGGCTCACTCGCTTTAGCCAATCAGAACAGCTTTGAATTCATGACGTTGTTGGAAAAAACATTGCACAACTTTCGTATACCTCCCTTGATTAAAAAGGACTATTGCAATGTGGCTCGCTGGCGGTGGCTTTAGTTAAAAAAGATACACCTCAAATACGATTCGTCAACACACTAAGACAGGACCGGACTTTAATCGAGAAGAATGAGACTCACATTGCCAGCAGCCTGGTCACCATGGTGCCAAATCGATCAAACATGTAGCCATTGAACAGGTTCACGAAATTGTTGAGGAACGAGGCGATGGTGAAGACCAGAGAGAACTGCTCGTCCTGTCTACTGCAGTCTACATGAACTGGAAAGATAGAGACATAATGGACGTTATGGACTATTGGTGGAGACACCAACATGTTGAGGAACGAGGCGATGATGAAGACCAGCGGGAACTACGATACTCATCCGGTCTACTGCAGACTACAAGAACTAGAAACATAGAGGCAATATGGACGTAATGGGTCTATTGGTGGTGACACCAAATTTGAGGAACCTGGGTGAAGACCAGAGAGAACTACTTGTCCTGTCTACAGTAGTCTATATGAACTGGAAACATAGAGACAATATGGACATTATAGACTATTGGTGGAGACACCAACATGTTGAGGAACGAGACTATGGTGAAGACCAGAGTTACTAGTCCGGTCTACTGTAGACTACAAGGACTAGAAACACAGAGGCAATGTTATGGACTATTGGTGGAGACACCAAAAGTTGAGGAACCATGGTGAAGACCAGAGAGAACTACTCGTCTGGTTTACTGTAATCTACAAGGACTAGAAACATAGAGACAACGTAGATATTATGGACTATTGGTGGAGACACCAACATGTTGAGGAACGAGGCGATGATGAAGACCAGCGGGAACTACGATACTCGTCCGGTCTACTGCAGACTACAAGAACTAGAAACATAGAGGCAATATGGACGTAATGGGTCTATTGGTGGTGACACCAAATTTGAGGAACCTGGGTGAAGACCAGAGAGAACTACTTGTCCTGTCTACAGTAGTCTATATGAACTGGAAACATAGAGACAATATGGACATTATAGACTATTGGTGGAGACACCAACATGTTGAGGAACGAGACTATGGTGAAGACCAGAGTTACTAGTCCGGTCTACTGTAGACTACAAGGACTAGAAACACAGAGGCAATGTTATGGACTATTGGTGGAGACACCAAAAGTTGAGGAACCATGGTGAAGACCAGAGAGAACTACTCGTCTGGTTTACTGTAATCTACAAGGACTAGAAACATAGAGACAACGTAGATATTATGGACTATTGGTGGAGACACCAACATGTTGAGGAACGAGGCGATGGTGAAGACCAGAGAGAACTACGGTACTCGTCCTGTCTACTGCAGACTACAAGGACTAGAAACATAGAGGCAATATGGATGTTATGAACTATTGGTGGAGACATCGAAATGGTGAGGAACTAGGCGATGGTGAAGACCAGAGAGAACTACTCGTCCTGTCTACTGCAGTCTACAAGGACTAGAAACATAGAGACAATATGGACGTTATGGACTATTGGCGGAGACATCGAAATGTGTCGTCTTAAAGCAGAATAAATATTGGCGTTAGGTTCCTCTGGGTTGTTATTCTGGCATGTCTACTGGTTGTGTACGAACGCAAAGGTTACGGTAGATTGGTGATGTTATCGTGTTCCGGAGTTATTCGGGTATATCTTTATTTGACAGTACCGATTGTACTTTCTTTCTTTCTTTTTGCTCACCTGCGGCGGTCAGGTTGTCGCCGGTGACCGGGACGCTGACGCACAGGTGACCGAAGTAGCCGTCCTCCTTCAGCACGAACACCAGAGAGGCATAACCGAACACCACGCCGGAGAAGCACAGACACTCCAGGATCCCCGAGGCCAGGGTCAGCCCGTAGAGCAGCCGGTTGCCGGGCAAGTCGCACCTCGCCATGCTTCACTTTGCTCGGCAATAATACTTCCAGCGGTAAAAGTTGTCGTCAGAGAAAGTTGTCTTTTTAAAAAAAAAATTGTTTAAACTTACCCTTGCTTTTCTAGTCCAGATTGGTGCATGTCTCTGCTGGAAATTAAGTTTCTAAGATACAGAACAACAACAAAGCGGGTGCTTTCCATCTTTAAGATACTTTCTTATCAGTGCAGCACGGACTCTAATCCTTTTGGCAACAGTACAATTTAATTGTTCTTACCTTTAAACTTCCAAACTGTCACTTCTTTGTTTCCCATAGTCTACACAGTAAATTCCACAGTGTTAAAAATTCAGGGTTAAAGTATCTTGGCTCTTTTAGAGTAAATAGCCCCCAGTGATGGTGTAAATATTCCGCATGTGTTAAAATGTCAGTGTTAAAGTGAATTGACTCATTACCACAAGAGCAAGAGTAAAACCCCCAGTGATGACAAAGTTCACTGTTACTTGGAAAGCTCCGCCCCCTCACAAGAAAGCTCCGCCCCTTATCTTTAAAGCTCCGCCCCCCTCCTCCTTTCAAATTGAGTTTCAAAGCGCGCTTTAATTCTAGAAACAATTTATCTAAATCCCCTTTTTTTAAATCAAATGTTGATATTTAAGCAAAAGCACCATTTAAAAATAACTCTATACTGAGTTCAACGTAGACTTGAGATGTATGTATGAAACTCAACATGGGTGGACATCTGATATATATTTGTTAAATGCATAAAACATGTAAATGTTCATCTTGTTCAACCTTGAGTAAATGCAAAAAATAGAAGTAAAATATATATACATTAAATCTATTTTCAGTGAAAATAAAGCAAATAAATGTGTCATAAATATAATGGAGTAAAAGTACAATATATACCTCTGAAATGTAGTATGTAGAAATACCTCAATGTTTTCTCAAGTAAAGTAGACGAGTAGATATACTGTCCACCACCAGTACACAGTCTGCAAAACAAAATAGAGTACAACTGATGCATCGACTAGTATCCTGCGTTGTAATGGCACCAAATGACCACAAGAGGGCCACATAGGCTTAATCTCTCATTTTAGAGGATGTTTCCATAAGCAAAACACAAATAATGTTTAAAAAGCTGAGAAAAACAGGCAATCCTGATTTACTCTATTAAAAGTGTAGTATTTACTATTATAGTATTTAAAGTCTTAATCGTATATGTTTTCCTGTTTTTATGTGAAAGCCCATTTGTCCATATCATAAGAAACTTTATTATTAAAAAAGACTTACTTTCTCAAGATAACGACTATATATCTGAGAAAAACCGGCAATCCTGATTGGGTATGAAATAGAAGTATAACATTTACTTCATAAAAAGTAGTATTAATTTTTTATTAAAGCCCATTTTTGCCACTATCATAAAAAAAAGTCATTATAACGAGAAACTTTCTTTAAAATAATCTCCCAATTATGACGTATGAGTCATACTTATGGGAGGGATTTCACTATTCAATCATGATTTCATATTTGTTGTTTTAATATTCATAAAAAGAAACACATGTGAAATTCAATACATGTAATTGCACTGTTTGGTTATGCGACCTATTAACAAAAGCTGTCAGATAACATTAATTAGTGAGTTATGAAAAAGTAATATTGTCAGTATGTCAACCTACATTCCCCCCTCCTCTCTCCTCCATGCTGTTCCCTTCTCCTCGCCCCCTCCTCCTCCTCCCCCCCCCAGCGGAGAGGAAGAGCAGCGACAAGTGAACAACAAGCCGAGGCAAGGGGAAGATAGGAAACCGCACATAGGTGGGTGTTTTCTCCGCACGAAGAGTTCCTCTCTCCAGGCACGCGGACGGTTTGAAGCGTGTTTTCTCGACCCCTCGCCGCGGTGCTTCCGTCGTCTCCTCTCGGCTCGCTTCTCTCCGGAGCCCCGGGGCGGTGGAGGTTCGGACCGCGTCCGGCGGCGGCAGCAGCAGCCCGTCGGCTAGGCCCCAAATCCACCTCGCAGAGCACTTCATGGACTTTTGAAAAAACACTCTCCAGAATCGGTAATGGCTCGTTTTTTTGTTGTCGTTTCGTGCTCTGTGCAAGCTGGTTGAGATGTGTTGCAGTCGCGTGGGGAAAACACGGAGGGTGACCTTTTTATTTTGGGTGAACTTTTGCTGGTTGTAAACGCAGCGTTAGTAGAGGAGCTACAACGGCTAAGTGAGTTAGCATAGGTGTATTCCTGACGTCGGCAATGGATGAATAACCTATTCAGAGTGGCAGTTGGGGGCGAAACGTTGTCTTTTTGCTAACGGAGCAGTTTATTACACGAGTGGTCTTGGTTTGTGTGTGTCTGGTATCACGTTATAAACACTTTGAGTTCAGTCTTTTCTATTTGCTGCCTTTTTTTAAAGCCATCGTAGCAGAAAACAAAACCCCGGAGGTAACCGCCTGCTTATTCTCCCGGGTAATATAAAGGTGTTCAGGACAGGTGAGAGTACACGGAAGTGACCGGGGTGTTACAGTTTAACAGGCGACCCTGTTAACTGGCGACTATCCCCCCCCCCACGTATAGCTGTCCATCGTGAATGGTTTTAATTGTTTTGTAATGAAGTGTCAACCCTACATAATAATATTTAAGATACAAAATAAATAAACAATGCGGCATTCGCGAAGGACAGCTATACGTGGAAAAAGTCGCCAGTTAACAGGCGACCCTTTTTCCACGTATAGCTGTCCTTCGCGAATGCCGCTTGTTTTTAATTTTTTTTAATGCAGTGTCAACCCCTCCTCATATTATACATAATAATATATACTTTACAAAACAAATAAACAATGCGGGATTCACGAAGGCGGCAAGCTAACTTTACGTGTGTTCTTCCTATTTCCAACGACTGTCCGTAACTACGACAACACCAACGGACGCGTTCGGTTCAAAAGTCGCCAGTTAACACGGTCGCTTCTTCAACCGCAACACCGGTCAGACCGTAAGTTAGGAGTCAAAGTCCAGCCTGGGCTCGCTTATCAGTTTCCTATTATGCATTGTACCCGAGACTCTGGAGCTGCGTGGTGCGTTCAGGTGACTAGGCTCGTTGCAAAAGGCATGTATCTTTCTTGGCAGATCTTTTTTCGTGACATTTTGTGTGTGTGTTGAAAGTCTACCGGGAAGAGACACTGTTTTCAGTGTTTTCAGCAGCTGCCTGGAGCATGTTTGATGTGGTCTGCCAGGTAGATGATGGAGACGGGAGTGCTGGTGGTGCAGGAGCAGAGGAGGGGGGCGGGGGGGAGAACCTGTTGTGTGGGTCTGAATGTGTGGGTGTGGTAAGGTGGCAGGCTTGCTTGTTGTCTCATTATTCAGTCCCTTGTGTCGATGTTTTTGCTGCTCGCCTTCTTGATTTCCAGCTCTTCAGTGTGAGCGGGGTGCTGGATTACCCAGAGGGACCTGACTGTCTCTGCCTCAGCGGATCGCTCTTGGAGTAAGCGTTGCTGCTTTGAGTTTGCAGTCCTCTGTGTTAATTCGTTTCCGTATGCGTGTGTGATGTTCCACAACACACACACAGACATAACCTCATATGTGTGTCTAAAGTCACTGATTTGTTGATTTGAGTTGGTGCAGTCAGCTGATCGGTGAGTTTTACATCAGCGTGGACATGCCTGTCATATTTTCTTCCAAATTCCCCCCCGAGGCATGTCTGTTTTTTGGCCTGCCGGAACAAGAGATGTAAAAGATTGGGAGCGAGTGTGGACATGCAGCTTTTACTCAGAAATGTTCCCTCTGTTTAAAAAAAAAAAAAAAAGGAGGGGCAAAACTCTTTTCTTAAAAGTTTCTTTTGCCGTCTAGAATTGAGTTTTTTCCCGAGCCAGTCGGTCTCCGGGGGCCGACGTCTCGCTGCTCGGCCAATTGTTTTAACCAGGGCTATCATTTGAGAGCCTCTGTAATGACGGGCTTTCAGAGCACAACCATGGGTGTGTCCCTCTGACACACGCAGAAAAAGCTGGACTTTTTCTTTTTTTCTTACCTTGGCTCCTCCTTCCCGTCCTCTCTCTCTCTCTCGCTCCAATTATCTCTCTTCCGCTTATCTCCGTCCAATGGTTAGACCATCCGGTCCGTGTTTTTATTTGAACGGTGTGCACGTCAGCTCTCTTTCTCTGCAGCGAAGGACATGTGAGGTGCGAGGTAGTCGGACACGCGGAGCGAAATCAAAGTGCACAGATTTCTAAATCTGTGCAGGGGAAGCTGTGGAGCAGTATCCTCCCTTTTCGAGCTGGCGGTCGGCTTCTTGGAAAGACTCAGTTGGGACTTTTATGGTCCTCAGTGCAGCTATTTCACCCACTTCCTTGTTAAGTGGGAGCCACCCTTTGATTGGCCCCGCGGTCGTTCTTCACCGACTGCTGAATGTTGTTTTTTAGTATGTTTGGCACATTTTTTTTATTGACCAGGAATGTAAAATATTTGTCAAGTTTTTATATAAATGTAGTAGCACTATATTTTTGATGATTTTAAATGTTTTGGAGTTGAAGAATAAGATGATATATAGTTGTCTAAATGTAGAGCTGGCCCACAATTAAATATGTATATTTAATTCATATATTTTACAGCAGGGGCGACAGTACTCCAACGTGTGTTGACTTCGAGTGGCCTCGTTTAAATAAATAAAAGTCATATATATAATATTGTAAATGAATGACGAATACTTATAAACAAAGAAAATAAGATATTACATGTTATATGTGGAGGCCGTTTTGTCTGATGATTATTTCATTGCAATAATGTGATTGCTCATAATTTAGATTATTTCCGATGTTGACTTTTGATTATCTTTGGTTACATTTGCCATATTGCAAAACACTAGTGTATTGATTTTACATACGAGTATTGATTTAAAGCACATCCCCTACTTCTGTTAAAATGCGGAAAATTACAAATCTACATCCACTTTGTTAGTCACACACGTGCCACCCCACACCATGTAACCCACCCTACTGTACAGCAGCTGAGGGGTCCAGAGACTCACTGAGCTACCCAGACACTGATGCATCTTGTCTCGTGATACATTTAATTAAAGTATATTATGACCTAATCAATAGCCAACGTCGTTAGTTATAGGCATTTGTTGTGTGAAAAGCACCAAAAGTTCGCAAAAGTCTACTCTACTGGAGGTAAATTACCAATATAAATAGAATGGCTGTGCAGATTAATGTAATGTAATGTTCATTTCACACAGAAAAACTAAGTAGAACATGAAGATGTGTTCATTTCCCTCTCCAAACATCATTTTATCACCTAACTATAATGCTGCCTTTAAAAGAGCCACATGGCTCCATCTGCGTGAACATATATAGAGTTGGACTGTTTTTTTTGGGCTGTTTTTTTAAAATTGCAGTTGCCTTCACGTGTCATTCTTCCTCGCCCAGAATAGTACGTCGGTGCCCCGTGGATCAGACAGCTGTCCATGCAGAGGTCCCCCAATACGTCCGTGTGGCGGGTGGGTGTCCACCGCATGTGTAGCATGTGCAGCTACCACACCGTGTGTGTGTGTGTGTGTGTGTGTGTGTTTGGGGGGGAGTCAGGTCGACAAAGGCCGGAGCATTTGGATGTGGGCCAAGGCCAACACACACAGAGGCCACATCTCTGAGACCATTCAAATGAGGCTGAGTCAGCGTAGCACACAGCGCTTCACCACCGCTTCACCTCAGCGCTGTGCGTGTGTGTGTGTGTGTGTGTGTGTGGACGGACGGAAACCAAATGCATATCAGCCTGCAACAACCACAAAGTCGCTGAAATGCCAACGATACCGTGTGATAATGAAGACGTACATAAAGAGAGTCACAACTCTCAGTGGGCACTGGGCGAGAGACAGAAGGTGTGTGTGTGTCTCTGTGTGTGTGTGTGTCTCTCTGTCTCTCTCTCTGTGTGTGTGTGTGTGTGTGTGTGTGTCTCTCTGTGTGTGTGTGTGTCTGTCTCTCTGTGTGTGTGTGTGTGTTTCTCTCTGTCTCTGTGTGTGTGTGTGTCTCTCTGTGTGTGTGTGTGTGTGTCTGCCTCTCTCTCTGTGTGTGTGTGTGTGTGTCTCTGCCTCTCTCTGTCTCTCTCTGTGTGTGTGTGTGTCTCTCTGCCTCTCTGTGTGTGTGTGTGTGTCTCTGCCTCTCTGTGTGTGTGTGTGTGTGTGTGTGTCTCTCTGTGTGTGTGTGTGTGTGTGTGTCTCTCTGCCTCTCTCTGTGTGTGTGTGTGTGTGTCTCTGCCTCTCTGTGTGTGTGTGTGTGTGTGTCTCTGTCTCTCTCTGTGTGTGTGTGTGTGTGTGTGTGTGTGTGTGTGTGTGTGTGCCTCTCTCTGTGTGTGTGTGTATGAAGACGTACATAAGAAGAGTCAACTCTCAGTGGGCACTGGGCGAGAGACAGAAGAATTGGCTTCTGTGTGTGTGTGTGTGTGTGTGTGTGTTTCCAGCGGACGGTGATTAGTGTGTCCGCGCATTTGTTTTGGCTGGAGATGGCGAGCGGCTCGTCGGTGTAATTCTCGGGCCGCCCCGTTAGCGGATGCACTTCAGCGCGGCCGCTAACGGCCTCACGACGCATTGACGCCTCGTGCTTTGAGCGGCGACACGGTTCCCGTCCACCAGGACGGCGGCGGCGGGACGCTGTAGAGTTTGTGTGGTTGTGTTTGAGTCTTCCTCTTTAATATAGAAGAAGTATTGATATTTTGACAACGCCAAAGAGAATAACCCGCGCTGCGGTACGTCGACTTATCTGACGTGTAACTGTCAGCGCTCCATTGTCAAGTCAACCTCTTGGTTCCTGTTATGTAAAACCTTCACGACGCAACACACCGATGTATTTGTGTATTTGTAGCTCGGTTCCCCCTTTTTTCTTTTTCAGTTTCGGGATCTCGGGCCAAGAGCTCTGTCGGCGTTGAGAGAGACGTCGAGGTCGTGATGCATTCTTCGAGATAACCTCTCGAGATCGTTTCAGAACCGTCTCTCAATCTGAGAGCACTATCCCACCGGAGAAGCACTCTGTGGGCCGGCGGTCGGAGGAAGCGGCGGCGCCCCGCTCCGAGTGTTCAGTGTGAGAGACGGATGAGGAGCGCACAACGAGAGAGCGAAGGGCTGCCTTATTAGGACGGCTTCCAACAGCTGAGACGGGATGTGACACGCTGGATCTCACCCTCTGGAATGTATGACAATGGTGGTGGCTTGTGACTACCCCCCCCCCCCCCCACCCGACACACACACACACACATTTAAAAAAACAACAAGAAAACTTGACACAACTCTGTTTGAGTATTTAGTGATATAACCAGTGTCAGCCCGCCACCTTGTATTTAGTCAAACACACACACACACACACACACACAAATATGTAAAGAAACAACAAGAAAACTTGACACAACTCTGTTTGAGTATTTAGTGATATAACCAGTATCAGCCCGCCCTCACACACACACACACACACCTGCGGCCGCACAGTTGTGAACCATCACACTTCATACAGGGGTCTTTGTTCACTCGGCGAGTTCAGTGTGTGTGCAGATGGGGAGCAGATTAAATCCACACGAGTCAGTGAACTTTGAAGTAGAAGATGTTTATTAGTTTTTTGTTGCCGTGATTTTGGAGACGAGCCACGCTCGTGTCGTTGTTCGTCTTCCCCAGATCCCTCAACGCTCCCTCACCAGCGTCCCTGCCGAGGAAGTCTGACAGGGGGATTATTTTAATAATCGATTAATTAAATTAATTTTCAACCCTTTATTCAAAACAGAACTGCCGGTGCAAATTCACAGTGCAAAAAAAAAAGAAATCTTCAGAAAGTGCACAAACGGGTTTCTTGAACGTCCCTGAGCTGTTGAAATAATAATTAACGTGTGCTTTACGGGTTTTAAGTTTTAGGCGCTGAATCATCACCGTGTGGTGCTCCCGTGCCACGCCGTGTCACTTTTGCATATCTTCCAATTAAGACTTTTTTTCTCCAATTTTAAATTGGTCTTTAAATGCTCCCACACCCTGGATGACTAATGCTGCGTTCACACCGAAAGACGTGTGATTTTTTTCTTTTCTTCGTGCGAGTAGATCCCAAAGGCAGGTGCACATATATATATATTTATATCTAAATATAAAATAAATTATATATAATATGTGTGTATATATATATATACATATATATATAATTTATTTTATATATATATAAAATACATTGTGTATATATATATATACATATAATTTATTTTATATATAAAACAAATTATATATTTATATATATTTATTTTATATATATATACATATATATATATTTATTTTATATATATATATATAATTTATTTTATATATAAAACAAATTATATATATATATATATATTTGTGTGCTTGTGGTGTAAAGCAGAAATCGTGTTAATTTCTTCCGTGGTGAACGAAGGAAATGATAATCGTTTCCACGGAGTAAAGCCACAGAGATAAGCCATGCCCCCTCTAAGGTGTAAATTAAGCAAATGACGTGAATAAAACACAAATAGTCATTTTTTACAGGGTCTCTCCGATGGTCTTTCCTCCAAATTTATGAAATTTATTTTTGCTCTGCTTTTTCTTTGCTTGCAACATCTCTGCGATTTATTGAGTGGCGTAATAGTCGCCTGACGTATCGATAATGAAACTCTTTAATAATAACATTTTATAGATTTTATTCGTTGTTGCAGCCCTAAAGTCTATAAAAAGGGGACGTTGTCATTGTTTCAATTTGGGCTGGAGCGACATTTACTTATTATCGTACCTCTGTAATCGGTTAGGTCATCTGTGACCATTTTTTCCCGACAATTTCAAAACCAACTTATTTTCTTTGCTGTTTTGCACTAATTCTGTGAAAGCACTCGTATCTAAACCTGCACAATGGATCATTCGTGTTTTTCACGTTTCATTGCTTCCACAGTCCACATTCATGTAATTCAGCTTCCGCTTTAGAAAGGCATGCTGTGTGTTGCTTTCCCCTGAATCGTGCGGTGTCAAGCCCCACCCTTTTTTTTTTATACATTTGAATCATTAAACTTGCCATTGTTGGGAAAGTAAAAGTTCCACCACTTTGTGAACAAACATGTCGGCGAGCGCAGCGAGGAGTAATGCATGTGAAATGTTATCTGAGGTCACCGCAGTGTGTCAACCAGATGGAATTGGCCTTGGGGGGGTAAAGCTGTGCCTCGAAGCACAGACCGTTTATCTTATTTTGAAAATCTGAAATTGCAGAGGACCGTAAGTATCGTACAAAGCCCCCTTTGCAGAACACGCCCTCTCGATTCAAAACGCCTCTGGATTTTCAAATTCGGTGTAACTTGATCGTGTGACGCCGTCTCTCGATACCTCCTGTGAATGCCCCCCCCCCCTTCCACACACACACTTGCACTCGTCTCCCTCTCTTTCCCTGCATCTTCGTGGTGAAGAAGTGCTAACGAGCTGCACGCGCTAAAAAACCCTCGCTGTGATTGTTCCTCTCGTCTCACTTTCTCTCTATTTTTAACCGTGCAGAGCAGAAGGTGAAGAAACGGCTGATGCCGGTTCCACCTGGAGTCTGTTCCTGAATAATCACTTTCTTCTCGATGAATTCTCAAATAGTGAGCGCCTCTCTTTGTCCCCGCTGCTCGTCCTCACTGTTTCTTGCTTTTGTCTACTCACATTTTCTCTGCACCTGCCACCTGCTTCTTTATCTCCTCAGTTCTCTCGCTCTCTCTCTCGCTTTTTCCCCCTCCCGTGTCAGCTACCGCTGCTTTTAACCTCCCTATGTTTAAAAAAACGTCATTCGCACTTCAGTCTTGTGCACGATGCCGTCGACCTTGCCGCCCGTACTTCTGATTGAACCCCGGTGTCGGTTGACCCTCTTCCTTCCTTCATCCCCCTCTGCCGCCCCGCTCTGCTCCCCCAGCCGAATGGAGCGGTGCGCGTCGAGCACGGCCTCCCTGCTGGCCTCGGTGCGGGAGCAGGAGAGGCAGTTTGAGGTGCTCAGCCGAGCTCTGGAGGAGGAGCGGAGGTCGTGTGCCGGCACCCTGCCCCGCCCCCTCCCCAACACGCAGGTAACACGGAACAAAAACCACGACCCCCATCCCCCCACCACCACCACCACCACCACCACACTTTCCACCCATGTTTTCCATCGAAGAAGTCCTTCGGATTCACCCTTGATCCGAAGCGAGTTCGTCCGTCATCTTCATGGTAACCCCCCCCATCTCATCTGTGTGTGGACTGGCAAGATGGCGACAAAGTCGAAACTCAAATACCTCCTTGTGGTTTTTTTGAATTTTTCTTGATTTCTTCTTGAATTATTTTGGAATCTTTCTTGAATTTTTCTTGAATTTTCATTCTTTTTCTTGATTTTCTTCTTGAATTATTCTTTTTTTTCTTGATTTTCTTCTTGATTTTCTTCTTGAATTTGTCCTGAATTTTAGGTCTCCATAAAGCGACTTTGCACTCTCTGCCCTTCTTTCCCGTCCTCCATTGGTTACGCAGTAACACTTCCATCATCGCACCCCTCCACCGATCCAGCTCAACGACCGTGGAACCCATCGCGTCCGTCTCGACTCGTCTGTCGGAAGTTTCCATGCAGAGCGACTTCGCTCCAGACCGACTGTCTGTTGTTACATCGGGCTTCTTTTTTGTTTCCCGGACGATCCATTTGCTTTTTCCGGTCCATTTAGTTTGGACAAATTCCCGTCCGGTGTCATCAACTGTGAATTATTGGTACAACAATCTGGATTCCCGAATGTGTTTTCACAGCTCGAGCGTCTTCATCACCTGCGGGTCACCTGGTTGAGAGACTGCAGAGTGACCTCATGCTCCGAGTTCACCCCACCGGCACGCCCGCCGACTCTCGCTCGGTGCCGACTCTCGCTCGCTCTTTTACTTCCTTATTGAGACACACACACACTCACACACACACACTCACACACTTTCGCCCCCGAGGCATCCTTTGAAACACGTCGTCGTCGTAAACGACTCGGCTCTCTCGCTCGCTCACTTTCCCTTCTTTGCGTGCCGCTCCTGCATGTGGACACATCCCGGTCGGAGGTATTTCTAGTGGCAGATAAGGAGCAGAAATATCGGTTGTGTGTGTGTGTGTGTTTTCGTGAGAAAGGGACAGAAATGTAGCCTGGTTCTTATCTCTGGTGTGTGTGTGTGTGTGTGTGTGTGTGTTTACATAGCCCAAAGGCTTCGGCATGCCTGATATACTCTCCCATGCCGCTCCAACCCGACCTCAGTCTTGACTGACAGGTTCCCACATGCTCACATCTGCCCGGCACGTTCTACTATTCTCTCTGATGGGAGTCCTTATCTGAACTAAAGAGTGTTCATTTGCTTAAACGTAACTCTTCTTTTTTCGCCACTTAACCCTTGTGTTGCCTTCGGGTCATTTTGACCCGATTCAATATTTAACCCTCCTGTCGCCTTCGGGTCAATTTGACCCGATTCAATGTTTAATGTCGGTGTTCTTTCGGGAGTCAACAAACAAACATAAAGTACCTCACACTTAAACTTGGAAAACAATATTAATTATAATAATTTTCTGGAGATTTTATTAGCTGGGGTCATATTGACCTCAAGGGTAAAATATGTTAGTAAATATAAAGGTAACAGGAGGTTAAACATTGAATCGGGTCAAATTGACCCGAAGGCAACACAAGGGTTAAAAAGGTTCGCTCCTGTAAAGTATTATTTCCAGCTTTTACATTTTTTTCTTTTTAGAATATAAACATTTTTGTCAGCATGAAAACGACTTCCACCCCCCCCTCCAAATCGCTGTTGGTGAATCCTGCCCCCCCCATTGTAGTGGAGCTAAAAACCTCAGAGATGGCAGGAGAGATACAAAGAGCTCCCCCTTGTGGCCGGAATGAGAAGTGCACCACACCCATTACCACGCCCAGGCTGGCAATGCCGCCGGTGGTGTCGACTAAAGAGGAAGAAGTTTGTCTCTTTGTTTGTCTCTCTCTCTCGATCATTATTCATTTCATTACTAATGGTTTTATCCTTCATTATCCCAGCCCCATTCATAAATGTGTGTGATGAGTGTGTCGCCGTTGTTTGTGTTGAAGGGCGTGGCGTTGACACGCAAGCCTTTGTCTTCATGAGGTTTACATGCAATTGCTCGTCATGTCGTGTCATTTCTACCGCCTGTCTCGACCACACGCGTGTCAACACAGATACACACGCACACATGCACACACACACACTCGTTTTAATTCATGAATCTGTCTGTTCCACATGTGTGCGCCTGGGTGGAAGCGCAACCGTTTATTCATGCCTCAAGTAAAAACAATTTCAGTTTACCACATATAGTAGGGGTATATTTTTATTTTACCGTATCATATTAAAATACGACCTGTGTCTGCACACGACGTGACATTTGTGGTCTAGAAACGGGGGTCGCGGCCCATATTTTATGCCTGAAACACGCACAAACCAAAGCGTAGAGCCGTCACCGGCTTGTTTTGTTTCCATTTTTCTGTCATTAGCGAGTTGCATCATCGTAACGCAACAGAACGAAGCAAAGCAACACGAGCTACGTGAACCGACAGGCTACGAGCCGGTGACGTGAAAACACAAACATGTGACCCACACATTCGGAGCTTCTTTTCAGCCGTGAGACGGCGGAGCCTCAACCAATCGTATCTTTTGGATCATTCTCTTCCTCTCAATAATTACATCACGTGTCATTTAGCTGACGCTAATATCCAACTTACAATCATGTTGCATTTATAGACCGTAGACACAACTAGGGAAGTGTCTTGCTCAAGGGCACATCGACGAGGGCGGGGATTGAACCCGCCAACCCCCTGATTGGAAGACGGACCTGCTGACCCACAGGGTCCCGTTCTGATACGTAAAAAAAGAAAATGCATATTCTTGCTTTTAGCCGGTTCCCACCGCAATTTCACAAAATAACACTTCTGCAGCGACTCTGACGATGCAGCTCGCCACGTTTTGGCCGTTTTAGTTGCTTTTGTCGCTCGCAGTGTGAACGTAGCACTGAAGGATCTTGACCTTCACCAGATTAAAATGTGGGCAGCATTCAAATGAAAGATGACAATTGAACCAATCAATGTGTGTGTGTGTGTGTGTGTGTGTGTGTGTTGGATCTCCTCATATGTATTTTGTCCTCCCTGCAGAACGGACGCATTCCTTGTGATGCGGACATAGAGCGGCTGACGCTGAACGAGGGCTACATCAACGGAACACATCATGTACGCATCCCTTCAGCTCTTTAACGCTTAAGATGCCAGATCTATATTTTAGTTTTTGTTCCCCTCTGAAATGTGTGTGTGTGTGTGTGTGTGTGTGTGTAGTTCAGGATGGACCCTGGTCAGGTGGTGCAGGAGACATACACGGTGGAGGAAGATCCCCAGGAGGCGCCACCTGTTGTCTCCGTGGAGACCGGTGAAGATGGGACCACGCGGCGCACTGAAACCACGGTAACGCCAGTCGATGGAAAGCAAAGAGTTCAAGGAATGTGCATTTTACAGCACTACGTTAACGTTTTGGGTTCTTTGGGACATTTCCTTTTTAGATTGTTTAATTTTTACAGGGTTCGTACGGTCACGGAAAACCTGGGAAAGGCGTGGAATTTAAAAAATGCTTATTTCCAGGAACAAATTTCATCCCAAAAGTTTTGGAAAAGTCACGGAAATGTGTTATATGTGCATTTAAGCCGAGTTTGATTAAAAGAATAAACATTAATATACATATTTATTCTTTAAATTTAAACTATTTTCTCATTAAAGGTGTACACATCGAGATTTCACATAATGTCTGGTTATGAAAAATTGGGTTTAAAGTCCTGGAAATCCATCAGTCAACATGTGTACGAACCCCGTTTCTAAGTTCCTAAATAATAACCGTTTAATCTTCTTTTTGCTCGTTAAGGTAAAGAAAGTCGTCAAGACCACCACCACCCGCACGGTCATCCCCTCTGTGTCGGACACACTTTCCCTGGATGGCGGGGGCTCGGTGACGGGCATGGGGGGGGGCTACCCCCCACCTATGCTCTACAGACAGGCGCCCGGCGTCGGCGTGCCCATGGACTACCCCACGCACACCGTGCCCCGCAACTACCAGTACGGACCGCCGGTGGGTTACGACGACTACCGCACCGGGCCCCCGTCGGAGGCCTCCTACACCAGCCTGAGCAGAGGAGCTCGCATGGATGACCGCTACAGGTAGAGCCTCTTGTCGCCGGGGGTGAACATCGATGTTACAGTTAGGGCTGCGACAACGAATCGATAAAATCGTTTATAAGGATAGTTGGCGATGACTTTTATTATGTATTCGTTGTGTTGGGTGATTATTACGCAACTCCAATAAGTATAAAAAAATAAAACTGACATTTGTGGGATTTCTCCAAAAAGTATAACGTAGATTAGTTAGTTAGTTAGTTCTTCCGTGGTGGAAGAATAACGGTTTCCACGGAGATAAGCCCCGCCCCCTCGAAGGCGCGAATGAACCACAAATAGTCGGGCGTGGAAACTCAAGCGAGTAAAGCGTCGTCAGTTCTGTTTTTGAATAAAGTTAAAGTTGGAAATATATGTTTGTCTTTTCTTTTTTTACCCGATTCATCGATTATTAAAATACTCGTTAGTTGCAGCCCGAGTAACAATTTAATTGACGACCTGGCCGATATTTCCATCGCCCACGTCCCTCTTCTCTTCAGACCGGTCCATCAAGACGTTTACAGGACTCTGGATCCGAGCTACAGGGCCCCCAGCAGGAACCAGCTGGACCCGTATGCCGCTCAGCCACAGGTATCTTCCACAACCATCGCCTCACATCGATTGCATTACTACACACGTATCATTCCAATTCAGTTTATTTGTACAGCCCATTTTCACAAATTATAAATTTGTCTCAGATCGCTTTACAATCTGTACACATAGACATCCCTGACCTTTGACCTCACATCGGATCAGGAAAAACTCCCAAACAACCCTTCAGGAGAGCAACAGAGGAGGATCCCTCTCCAGGATGGACAGAACAATAGATGTCATGTGACCAGAAGGACAGATTTAGAGTTAAAACACATTCAATGAATGTGACAGAGTGTATGAATAGTTCGTAGTCGGCATATTCCACGATGGAGACCTCCACGATCCATCAGGCAGATGGAGGTAGAGAGGAGGAGTGGGCGGAGTCTCAACAGGGCAGTGGCATAGTTGTTAGTAGTCATATTCCATATATGTATAAGACCTAGCATGAGTTCACCACAGCACTTGGCGTGAAGCCTCCTATTATTTTGGATTCTGTCCCTTGTTGAAGGTTGGGCGTATGGGAAGTGCCATGGAGCTGTCCGCCATGACGAGGTTCATCCCCGAGCCGTACGGTCTGGAGGACGACCAGCGCAGCGTGGGCTACGACGAGCCCGACTACGGCATGGGGGGACACCCGATGCACTACAGCACCATGCCGCACAACCACAATGCATTCCCCCACGGGCCCCCACGCAGGACCGGGTAAGACGTGTGTTTGTGTATAGATGTACACGACCGTTCAAAAGTTTGGGGTCACCCAGACATGTTTGTGTTTTCATGAAAACTCAGTTTTATTTATCTAATGAATTTCAAAATGAATATAAAATCTAGTCAAGACATTGATATGGTTAGAAATAATGATTTGTATTGTAAATATTAATGTAGTTCTTCTTGTGGCTCAAAGGAAGGCCAGTTTTAGAGCTTCTCTCACCAGCATAACTGTTTTCAGCTGCGCTCACATAAAAAGGGTTTTCAAGGGTTTTCTACCCCTCCGCTAGTCTTCTAAGGCGATAACACAATGTACCATCAGAACACTGGAGATGGGCCTCTACACACCTCTGTAGAGACTTCATCAAACACCAGAGAATAGTCATTACCACATTAACTATGTAGAGAGAGTGTTTATGATTAATTTAATGTTATCTTCATTAAAAAAAAAAAAACAGTGCTTTGAAATATAAGGACATTTCTAACTGTCTTTTATTTTTCTAAGTCACCCCAAACTTGAACGGTAGTGTATGTACTCCACGTTGTCTGTGCATCGTCTTTGAGAGCAAATAATAATGTTCCTCTGCAATAAAGATATTTTAGAGACCAGATGGAAGTAAATGGTAATATATCCTCGTATGTTCTCCTCCTTCGTTCTCCAGGAGCTACGAGGGCACCTTGGATGGCGACATGAGCGGCCCGGGGGACATGTACTTTTGGGGAGGCGCGCCGCTGGCCCAGGGGGAGAGGGGCAGCATGGCGTCATTGGACAGCACTTTAAGGAAAGGCCCCGGCCCCAGTGGCTGGCGTCAACCGGAGCTGCCCGAGGTCATCGCCATGCTGAACTACAGGCTGGACCCGGTCAGGAGCAACGCCGCCGCATTCCTGCAGCATCTCACCTACAAGAACGATAAAGTAAGGGACGCAAATGTGCACGCGTGTCGTTTAGGAGTTGAGGAATGCAAAGGTCAAAGCGCCGCATGTCAAGCGATGATTAGTCGTGTGTTTTTGAAGGGATAAACGAGGCGTGTGTGACGGAGGATGTAGAGCAGAGACGGACAGAGCGTTATAAATACACCAGAGTGGGAGTCGAGATGAGATAAGGAGCAACACTTTTAATTGGAACTCGCCCCAAATGTAGAACTGTCAATGTTTTAGTAGAAATAGTGACGCACGCCTCATTCCGCATTATTTAACCTTGTGGCATCGCACTGGGCTTTATTTTATCGAACTTTTATTTCAGACTCGAGGTCCAAATAGTACAAAACATTAAAATAGAAAAAACTAGAATGGGCACTCGGTAGAGCGCATACCTTCGCATATCACAATATTTGGCATTGAATTATGAACATTTTGGCATTAGTTTCATGCCAATTGGATATAAATTGACCGTGCTATGGTAAAAAGAAGATGTTGACCTTTTCATGACCATCACCTTGACCTTTGACCCGATCGATCCCAAAATCTAATCAAACGGTCCCCGGATAATAACCAATCATCCCACCAAATTTCATGCGATTTGGTTTAATACTTTTTGAGTTATGCGAGTAACACGCACACAAATAAATAAATACACGGTGATCAAAACATAAACTTCCCCATTTTCAATGCGAAGGTAAATATATGCAAAATCACAGGTAAAATACATAGAACTACAAATGCTTCATAAAAAGAGAGCTGTACCGATGTCTCCACAGCTGGGAGCGTCTAGTTCTGGCTCTACCAGTCCCATAATGACATGAACCAAAGATGCTTAAAAATAAAGCACAGCGTAATAAATGAGGGTAAAAAAACCAAACAAAGTGTGTTAAAAGCTGGAGAGACTCTATCTTAATTAAACTTGTTTGTGTTAAACTACATGTTTTTTACCTTTTTTGCTCAACTGGACGTAAGCACGACTACCTCGGTTTGTTTTTGTCCAATAAAGTTAATTCAAACAAGATGGCCGACTAATACGGTTGAGATTTGCAGCGTCGCTTTGTGCAGATGAATGCAAGTAAATATAAAAAATAGCATTTCTTTTTACAATCAATACTTAAAAATGATGAAGGCGCTTGGCAAATGACACGGTAGTACAAAATGTAAAACCATACTTTGGTGTTTCGCTTTTTACCTTATACTTAAGATTTAATTAAACGTCTTTTTATTTATTTACGAAATGTAATAAAACAGACGAAGATCTCGGGTACATAATTACAGGAATACATATGACAAATTTAAATTGTTCCCATTTAAATAAAAAGGCAATCTGGTTTGAGTGAGTGCAGCCGGCTCCACCATTCACTCTTTTAATCGCTCCCTGTCGTTTTAAGCTCCAGCTTTACTCCGTACGGTCTTTTTCATACATTTTTTTTTTACATTACATTTTCATTTTAGCTGACGCTTTTATCCAAAGCGACTTACAATCACGTTACATTCACACGCCCTAGATACAGCCACAGGGAGCAACTAAGGGTTAAGTGTCTTGCTCAAGGACACATCGCCTAGGGCGGGGTTTGAACCGCCAACCCCCTGATTGAAAAGAGACCTGCTGACCCACAGTCACACCTTTTGTTTTTGGTGCTTTCATCAGTTAACTAGATTTTTGTCAACAGTGACATCATCGCAAATGTTCCTCCTACTGACCTAACAAATACTGCCTCTCTCTCCCTCTCTCTCTCTCTCCTAATCTCTCTCCTAATCTCTCTCCCTCTCCTTATCTCTCCTTCTCTCTCTCTCTCCTTCTCGCTCTCTCCCTCCCTCTCTCTCTCTCTCCCTCTCCTTCTCTCTCTCTCCCTCTCCCTCCCTCTCTCTCTCTCTCTCTCTCCCTCTCCTTCTCTCTCCCCCTCTCTCCTTCTCTCTCCCTCTCTCTCTCTCTCTCGCTCCATCCTTTTCCTCTCAGGTGAAGTGTGATGTGCGTCGAATGAAAGGCATCCCGGCGCTGGTCTGTATGCTCGACAACCCGAACAAAGAGGTCAGTTTGCTGCTTCTATGGGTTGGAAAGGAGTCAAAGTCAGGAGTGTGTTTTCTCGTGTAATAGTGAGACAGGTGTTTGGCCTGAGGTGAGACTTGAGACTCTCCTCTTAATATCAATTCATAAAGGGAGATAGGAATGAGCGACCGCGGCGCTCGGTCGGATCTCGCAGGTCAACTTTTGTGCTAAATATGGTTTCGGCCCGAAAAAACATTCTGTGGTTTTTCTACGGTCCTCTTTCATTGAGCTGGAGCAGGTTGTGCTGATCTCTGCTTTACCAGAGAAACCACAACATGGCTCCACTCTCGAGCCAAAGAAACATCGTAATTTCACATATCATGCCGTGTGTGTGTGTGTGTGTGTGTAAACGTTGACGAGTTGGAAGTCTTGAGTTTGTACGAGGCGACTTTACTCCTGGTGAAATGGGTCACATGCAAAAAAACGCCATTTTGTTTTAATTTTTTGGTTGTATTGTATGACCGGCTTCATGCTAAACCATTTTAAATGTGCAGGACTAATGTGTGTAGTAGTGTTAAAAAAAAACAAGAACAAGCTTCTTCTTCCTCTTCCTCCTCCTCCTCAAGCTTTCAGATCAACCCGTTTTTTTTGTCGTTAAAACCTGAATGATATTTACTAGTCCAACGTAATTCATAAATAATGAACATTGCCAAAAAATATTTTTTTTCTGCAACAAAAAAACAACGTGATCTTTTTTTTTTCCAATAGTGAAAATATAACTAATACCTTCATTATAGACGTTAACTTGCACGTCCGATGCACATTAAAATCTGCATGTCTTAATAAGCTCTTATTGTGTCTTTTTACTCGAGGTTCACTATGCAGCCTGCGGAGCCTTGAAGAACATCTCGTACGGCAAAGATCAAGACAACAAGATCGCCATCAAGAACTGCGACGGGGTTCCCGCTCTGGTCCGGCTGCTGAGGAAGACCCGAGACCAGGACCTCACGGACACCATCACAGGTCAGACACGGCGTGCAGCACAGCACTCATCAACGGAGATGGTCTAACATTGAGTTTGTTGTAGTTTAAAAATCACGACAAATCCTCGCTCAGTCCTACAGAGTTTTCTCACTTATTTATAGCGTTGGCCTTCCTTGTAATATTTAGATCGGGGTTCGTACGGTCATGGAAAACCTGGAAAAGTCATGGAATTATAAAATGGTTATTTCCAGGCCTGGGGAAAAAAATCCTCCAAAAAGTAATGGAAATATTGTTTTATTTGCATTTTTTACACTGAGTTTTAAATAATTAATATGCTTTCAAAAGAATGACGCTTTAAATATAAGCCGCCATACGCTCTTTCATACTCGCACATTTTTCCGCACTGCAAGTGAACGCACCTTAACTGAAAAGAGATACATGTTTTATTATTTTAATCAAACTATTGTCAAATTCATCTGAGTCATTTAAGGTTTTATAATGTATTCTTTGGAATTCTCTTTGTTAGTTTAAATACGACATTTTCTTACTTTTTCATGTAAACACCGAAATAAAAAAAATGTTTTGCTCATGGAAATTTGGTTTAAAGTCCTGGACACGCATTGGTCACCATGTATTCTAATATTCTGTCTATATTTTAAATTTCATTTAGTATGAGTGGAAGTAGGCTTCGTATTAAACACACATTTCTTTTTTCCAGGCACGCTGTGGAACCTTTCGTCTCACGACTCCGTGAAAATGGAGATCGTGGACCACGCGCTGCACGCCCTCTCCGACGAGGTGATGGTGCCCCATTCGGGCTGGGAGCGAGGGTCCAACGGGGCGGGGGGCAGAGGAGAGGAGAACTGCAAGCCCAGGCATCTCGAGTGGGAGACCTCCCTCACCAACACGGCCGGCTGTCTACGGTATGGAAGGAAGAGACGCGTGAGGCAGGAAGCAGAAGAGAGAGGGGAAAGAGACTTTTTATTCCACTAATAATCAGCATCATAATACAGGCTACACATACGTAATGTCTTCTTCTCAATCGGAACAAACACATTCTACGAGACACTTAAAAAACCTTTTTATAATCGGTTTTAGCAGATAGAAATGTGTCATCGTCTTTTTGATCATATTCCTACGAGAGCTGCAGTTCAAGAATACTTTTTATAAAAGTACGCTTTCAATCGAAAGAAATAAGTCCATCATATTCAAAAGTTTGCATGTGGTACTTGTGCACATCCTTTTAATCTTGACCTCAAGCCCAAATAAACCGGATATATTAATACATTTGATCTTTAAAGAGACCGTCGGTGTTATTTCTCATAGAAAATATCTGGTTGAAAGTAATTCTCGGGTCAAGAGGCGGTACGAAGGGATGTTTCAGGGAGGGGGGGGCGAGCCGAGGACAGCGGGGCATTGACTTTTCAAGTGTAAACAGCGTGCGCTGCTATCTCTGTATTCCCCTTGACCACACGGGTAATTACAGTGTTGATGTGCAGGTTCAGAAAAGTATGTGTGAATCCTTTTTTTATTTTTTTAAATCTCGAGTTTGGTATTTGCAGAAATGCTCTGCACAGTATCCTCTTACTGTCACACAGCGTGTTGGAAAATCTTATGAAGAAGACTTATACATGCATCATTTTGTATTAAACTGAGTCACAGTAGGAAACCTGATTATTAATAAGTTTATAATTTTATTTAAGTTACCACTTCGAAATGTTATAGCTCAAAATGTCAAAAGTCATCTTTATTGTCACTTTTGTGCAAAGATACAGAAGATCTGAAAGTACGTTTCTCTCTTGTCCAACATAAAGTGATTAGTAATAATAATGGTAATAAAGTAAAGTAATGAAGTGCAAAACGGCTAACAACAAAGAACATTTAGACAACATAGATCACATAGACATTAGAGTTTTAGGAAATATCTTTAAATTGCTCAATTAGTCACACTTAACATTCTACAAATATGGGCTTCAATTGGATCTTCACACTTCTAAATAGCAGTTGGTTATGAAAAGCATTTAATTAATTACAATGTTCACCTTGATGCCAATTGATGGGAAAATTAAGGGTGAATTTAAATGGGACATTAATATCTGCACGGAAGTTCTTGAGATATTTCGGACGGAACTGTTTCAGTAAATGTCTTAAAATTGTTCAATTAGTCACACTAACGTTCTGCAAATATGGGCTTTAATCATAATATCAAAGGATCTTCACATTTATAAATAGCAGTTAGTAACTTAGATTTAAAAAATGTGGGATTTTAATGAAAAACATTAGATTAATTACAATGTTTACCATCATGATGGAAAATTAAGTGTGATTTTAAATTACGTTTTTGATATTTCCGACTGAACCAACGCTGGTTTCCCCCCCTTTAAAAAAAAAAAGTAAATAAATCTCTCGAACTACGCAGTGAAGTGTGGGGGCGGGGGGGGGTGATGTGTCCTGGTATTGTGTGAGAGGGGGCGGGGCCTGTCACACAAGAACCACGGCCGCATAGCGTTCCTCGTGTTCCTTTCTTTAAACGTCTTCCACGTGAGTGAAAGTGAAGAACGAGCCGGGTGTCAGTTCCCACATGTCTCCCTCCGCCCTGTTGGACCTCTAAGGAGGACAGAACTGGGTCCAACGCTGTTACTTGATCCCACCAAACCGCTCTCTCTCTCTTTGTAAACCGGAGTTTCATTCAAAACGAGTCTGTGGGGGGGGGGGGGGGGGGGGCGTGTTCAAAACATTGTGTGCTTGGAATCCTTTTGTCGCCACTAAACTTGACTCACTTCCTGTCCCCTTTCTCCTTGTTAACGGCCTCAATTATTTCTCCAAACCTTTCACACTCTGCTAATCATTACATTCTTGTCTCCCCCCACCCCCCCAAATAGAAATGTGAGTTCGGAGCGAAGCGAGGCGAGGAGAAAGCTGAGGGAGTGCACGGGATTGGTCGATTCTCTCATGTACATCGTCCAATCCCAGATTGACTTTAAAGAAGTCGACAATAAGGTGAGTTGAAACATAAAAAAATAAATCATTCTGCTGTCAATGTGATTAAAGAAAATATAAAAATAACTGTGAGAGAGCTGTGCGAAGTCTGATGAATTGCCTCACGTGATGTCACTCGAGTCGGCCTCGCCTGGGGCTGAAAGAAGTTGGAAAATGAAAAAATAATCTCGGGGTGTGGCGTGAGAGAGAATCGGCTTCTCAGACCTCCCGAAGCCGCCGCTTGAGGCGAGAGTCACTACGAGCAGAACAGGATCTGTGGTTGAGTTGCATTGTGGGTAATGCATGGAATAAAATAAAATTCGGCTCTATTTTTTATTCCCTCTACAAACTGACCCAACAGTGTCACAGGAGGGAAGTGTTAAGTCGGTCGAGGGTGATTTTTAAACTAAATGTAACACGTTAATTTAAACATGTTTAAATTGGTGATTTGGCATTACAATAATTCTCTCTCTCTCCCCCCCCCCCCCCATCTCTTTTTCCTCCCTCCATCTTTGCAGTTGATAGAGAACAGCGTGTGTCTGCTGAGGAACTTGTCCTATCAGGTGCATCGTGAAATCCCCGGCTGCGAGCGCTACCAGGAGGCCGCGCCCCTCAACCAAGGCCCCGCCCCCTCCGGCCAGAAGGGCGGCTGCTTCAGCTCCCGCAAGAGCAAAGGTCAGAGAAAGAGAGAGAGAGAGAGGCGGTATTTGTTTGGTCAGTAGAAGGAACATTTGCGGTGATGTCACTGTTGACAATGGCGTCTCATGAAACTGATACTCACACACACACACACACACACACACACGCAAACAAAACCACTCACACACACACACACACACACGCAAACAAAACCACTCACACACACAGGAATGTTAGCAATTTCCCGACTGCTCGATCACTCGTCCTCTGCTGCACACACTGTTTGTATTTCAGTGAGAGGATTGATTTATATTTTCTACACGCCCCCTTTCTACTGTTTAGCTTTATCCATGTTATTTTATTATTAATGTGTTTATATAAATAATGTTAGTGTAATATACAGGACTGTCTCAGAAAATTAGAATATTGTGATAAAGTTCTTTATTTTCTGTAATGCAATTAAAAAAACAAAAATGTCATGCATTCTGGATTCATTACAAATCAACTGAAATATTGCAAGCCTTTTATTCTTTTAATATTGCTGATTATGGCTTACAGCTTAAGAAAACTCAAATCCTATCTCATAAAATTTTAATATTTCCTCAGACCAAGTAAAAAAAAAGATTTATAACAGCTGAGTGTTTGTCAAGGCTCAGGAAACCCTTGCAGGTGTTTCGAGTTAATTAGACAATTCAAGTGATTTGTTTAATACCCTACTAGTATACTTTTTCATGATATTCTAATATTTAGAGATAGGATATTTGAGTTTTCTTAAGCTGTAAGCCATAATCAGCAATATTAAAAGAATAAAAGGCTTGCAATATTTCAGTTGATTTGTAATGAATCCAGAATGCATGACATTTTTGTTTTTTTAATTGCATGACAGAAAATAAAGACCTTCATCACAATATTCTAATTTTCTGAGACAGTCCTGTATATATATATATATATATATATATATGTGTGTTTATTAATTTAGTGTTTTTAAGCATTTAGATTCTGGATCTTTTTAAATGTTCTTTTTAATTAGATATGAGGCAATATAGAAAAAAGCTTTTCAATTTAAAAAATCTTAACTATACATGATAGCAGTATATATATATAAAATAAAAGGGTGATAATGAAGAATTAAGAACAATCGTTTAGTTGATGAAATCATCCCAATTTCGCACAGCAGAAGAGATTCAGTCTACAACGATATGAAACAGAACAAATTAAATGCCTTAAGCCTAGTTTCATTACTGAAAACCATTAATCTGAATTAATTGCTCATTTGTTTCAGCTTTAAAATAATGCACCATAGATATTGTCGTATAAATAACCAGATCTTTGGGGTGATTGCTGTTTTTAACAGCAGGCTGAACAGAAAGCGTCATAATTAAACGACTGTATGACAGACAAGAGATAATCAAAGGTGTGAAATACAAGAAATGTGTCCGATAACTCGACACCACGCTGCTCACCTGTGCATTTATACTTTTCATGCGTAGAAATGAATCACGGCATCAGCATGATGGTTACCCCTGTGTCTATGAACCCGTCACATGAGCTGCTGCTATGTATTTGCTTTATTTGGCCTTTACATTCGGCATGCCACATTGCTGATGTGTGTGTGGTGGCAGTGGGTGGGGGGGGGGGGGGTAAACCAGGTGGCTCAGTGATGGCTGCTTTTCTCTCACTCACTGTAAATGCTCTCTCTTCCTCCTGTTCTGTCCTTCTCTTCTCCCTCCCTCCCTCTTTCTCCTTTTTTATGCTGGGCTACAGATGAGTGGTTTTCCAAAGGTAAGCTCTTTACCTGTATGACTGCACCTTGCTTCTGCTGGAGTGGTCGTAGAGTAGCTGAGCTAACGGTGTCACTAACATTGCACGTCTCACGCATCTCAGTGTTTTGGTCCTCGCGCACATCCGACTGACCGAGAATACATTTTACTAACAAGCGGAGCGTCGCCTGTGAGTGTTTCTCTCACGCCGGATGTCTGATTGCAGGTCGAAAAGATGAAGATGCAGCCGCAGACATAATAGACATTCCAAAGAGGACCGCGCCGGCTAAAGGTAACTGAGTCGACACCTATCCTGCAATCCAGAAAGCCCAAAAATATACTTTTTTTCCCCTTCATATTATTACCTTCGTATTGAAAATGCAGAAGGTTATGTTTTGATCGCCGTGTATTTATTTATTTATTTGTATGCGTGTTACTCGCATAACTCAAAAAGTATTAAACCGAATCACATGAAATTTGGTGGGATGATTGGTTATTATCCGGGGACCATTTGATTAGATTTTGGGATCAATCGGGTCAAAGGTCAAGGTCATGAAAAGATCAAAATCCTCTTTTTACCATAGCGCGGTCAATTTTTATCCAATTGGCATGCAACTAATGCCAAAATGTTCATAATTCAATGCCCAATCTTGTGATATACGACATGTCATAATGACCACAATATCCGGTATCAACTTACATCAATTTTCAGTTCCCCACACTCATGCCAAGTACCAAAAAAGTGGCTGCGGCGAAGGTATGCACTCTACCGAGTGCCCGTTCTAGTTCAACCTGTTTTATTCCTCCTCTGTAGGCTATGAGCTGCTGTTCCAGCCGGAGGTGGTCCGCATCTACACCTCCCTGCTGAAGGAGTCCAAGAACCCCACTGTGCTGGAGGCCTCGGCCGGAGCCGTTCAGAACCTGTGCGCCGGACGCTGGACCGTAAGAGCCGCCGGCCGATTATTGACGGAGTAGTTTGGGAAATATCGTCTTAGATTGGGACTCTTAAGCGAACGTGAAGATAGATCTATGCAAATCTCCTCGAGCTCGCCAGATGAGGCATTCGAATCTTGAGGGCATTTTGGGAATAAACTACGACATCAGTATCCACACCCCTTTTTCAAAGGGCTTACTTCTCTTGGGTGTCGCCCACGACCTTACACGCCGCTACCACGACCATGTCCTGCCCTTCAGAATAAAGTAACCATGTCCTGCTCTTCAGAATAAAGTAACCGACTCCTGGGTTTAAAGGAGGTTTTTCCAGATCTCGAATGACACTTTCTAAGCACTGTGGCTAAGAGGTTAATGTTAAGGTTAAGAATGGAAGTCTGAATACAGGGTTTAGGACGGTCATGGAAAATCTGGAAAAGTCATGGAAAAGTCAGTAAAAAAAAAAAGGTTATCCCAAATGTTTTGGAAAAGTCATGGAAATTTGTTATATTCATATGTTTATTTACGCTGAGTTTGATTTAAAAGAATAAACCTTTATATACATATTAATTAGTCATGGAAATTTGGTTTTTAAGTCCTGGACACCCATTGGTCACCAGGTGTATGAACCTGTTCATTGGTCATGTGGATGAACCTGTTCATTGGTCATGAGGATGAACCTGTTCATTGGTCATGTGGATGAACCTGTTCATTGGTCATGAGGATGAACCTGTTCATTGGTCATGAGGATGAACCTGTGCATTGGTCATGAGGATGAACCTGTTCATTGGTCATGAGGATGAACCTGTTCATTGGTCATGTGGATGAACCTGTTCATTGGTCATGAGGATGAACCTGTTCATTGGTCGTGTGGATGAACCTGTTCATTGGTCATGAGGATGAACCTGTTCATTGGTCATGTAGATGAACCTGTTCATTTTGAACCCTGTGAATGCCGCCGGATGAAATTGTGCGTCTTGTCTTTGCAGTACGGGCGGTACATCCGCGCCCTGCTGCGCCAGGAGAAGGGTCTGCCCATGATGACCGAGCTGCTGGCCCACGGCAACGACCGCGTGGTGCGCGCCATGTCCGGCGCCCTGCGCAACATGGCCATCGACGCGCGCAACCGAGATCTACTAGGTGAGGGCGTCGAGCGCTCCGTGGGACCGAGCCAGACGTATCGTGTGACGAGGATGGCGCGTTTTACATTTCTTCTACGTGTGTGTGTGTGTGTGTCGTCAGGTAAACACGCGGTGCCTCACCTGGTGGCCAACCTGCCCGGCGGCGGTCAGAGTCAGCCGGTGCGAGCGCTGTCGGAGGAGACGGTGGTGTCGGTGCTGAGCACGCTGCACGAGGTGCTGGGCTCCAGCCTGGAGGCCGCCAAGACCCTCAGGGCCTCGCAGGGCATCGAGAGGCTGGTGCTCATCAACAAGGACGGGTGAGGGGCCGCCGGGGGGACGCACGTCGGACCGCCGGGCCCGTTTGTCTCGCCAGTTTTGAATCGCACGTCTCCTTCGAGCTTTTATAATGCGGCTTTACTCGAAAGAGTTTACTCGCTTGACTTTAGTGCTTTTTCGCATCATTCCCGCCTTAGAGGGGGCGGGGCTTATCTCCGTGGAAACAGTTATCATCTCCTTCAACCACCATGAAGAACTAACCACTAGTTCTGCTTTAGACTTGTTGAGGACATCCCACAAACGTGTTTTTTAAAGAAAGACACTCAAAATATAAGCCGGCGTACGCTCTCAATACGCAAAATTTTCTAAATTGTTCATGTTCATACCGAGATTTCTGTTGGGTCATGGAAATTTGGTTTAAAGTCCTGGAAATCCATTGGTCAAGATGTGTAAGAACCCTGGCTTGACTTTGTGGCATTTTGCTTCATTCACGCCTTAGAGGGGGCGGGGCTTAGAGGGGCGGGGCGTATCTCCGTGGAAACAGTTATCATCTCCTTCATCCACCATGAAGAACTAACCATTAGTTCTGCTTTATACTCGTTGAAGACGTCTCACACACGTCTGAACATCTAACGCCCTCGAGTTTGAGTTCATAACATTAATATAAATAAATATAAAGGGTTCGTACGGTCACGGAAAACCTGGAACAGTCATGGAATATTAAAATGGTCATTTCCAGGCCTGGAAAAGTCATGGAAAAAACTTAAATCATAAAAGTTTTGGAAAAGTCATGGAAATTTGTTATAATCATGTTCATTTATGCCGAGGTTGAAATAATTAATGTTTTTTTTTTTTTAAGACGGTCAATGCGCAACATTTTCTAAATTGTTCATGTTTATTCCGAGATTTCAGTAAAGTCCTGGAAATCCACTGGTCAAAATGTGTAAGAACCCTGTATATATATTTATCCATGACATCACCCGTAGGCTCACAGCTCGGTGACTTCCACCTCTATAGTCTGAACGTCTCTTCAGCTCCACTAGAGCAGCCGTTAGATTCACCAACGGAGGAGCAGCTCGACGCTGATTGGCTCTCGCAACTCGGCGTCGGGCGAACTTTTCGCCAAAGTTGAAATATTTAAACTTCGCATCCATCGCAACCACTCGCGTCTGGACGTTGACTTTGCTTCCGGGATCTACTCGCGCGAACACTTCGCAATGCTTTCTTGTGAACGCAGCTTCAGTCTTATCTTTTTTTTTAACCGCCTCTCTCTCCGGCAGTAATCGTTCTGAGCGCGAGGTGCGCGGCGCCGGCCTGGTGCTGCAGACGGTGTGGGGCTACAAGGAGCTGCGGCGCACTCTGGAGAAGGACGGCTGGAAGAAGACGGACTTCATGGTCAACTTGAACCCGCCGGGCAACAACGCCAGAGCCAACGGCGGCTACGAGGACAGCACCCTGCCGCTCATCGACAAAGGTCGGGGAACGCGCCGCAACGCCAAATATATCAAGAGTTACATTTGTGTCTCGTGTCTGAAACGCTGCATTTAAAATCCTGACTTATGGCCTCAGGGGTTGTTTTGCATATTGAACTGTCGCTAAAAGTTAAACCACTAGGGGTCAGGTGCCTCATCTCTTTGTGTTACGGTTTACTTTGCTAATGCACGGCACATTTCTCACATCAGAGGTCATGGAAAACCTAGAAAAGTCATGGAATTTAAAAAATGGTTATTTCCAGGCCTGGAAAAGTCCTAAATATCCCAAAGGTTTTGGAAAATTCTTGGACATTTTGAATATTCACATGTTTATTTACGCTGAGTTTGCAATAATTCATGTTTTTAAAAGAAAGGCGCTCTAAACATAAGCCGGCATACACTAAACATTTAAACATTTATATAAATATTTATTCTTTTAATCAAACTATTGTCTTTGTGTCTTTATTACCCAGGAGGCAAAGGGGAACGGGATATGATCCCAATGAATGACATGGGACCAGGCAAGTGTTCCTGGCATGTCTCTCTCTCTCTCTGTCTCTCTCTCGCTCTCTGTCTCTCTCTGTCTCTCTCTCTGTCTCTCTCTCTCTCTGTCTCTGTCTCTCTCTCTCTCTGTCTCTGTCTCTCTCTCTCTCTGTCTCTGTCTGTCTCTCTCTCTCTGTCTCTCTCTCTGTCTCTCTCTCTCTCTCTCTCTGTCTGTCTGTCTGTCTGTCTCTCTCTCTGTCTCTCTGTCTCTCTCTCTCTGTCTGTCTGTCTGTCTGTCTCTCTCTCTCTCTCTCTCTCTCTGTCTCTCTGTCTCTCTCTCACCCCCCCCCCCCTCTGGTTAAACATAATGTGTGTCCTCTTCAGATGCCTACTCCACACTGGACCAGAGGGTGAGAAGGAACATTTTGGATAACACACTCGAACCTGCTGACAAGAATGCAGTACAGGTAAAAAAACATGAGCACACACACACACACACACACACACACACACACACACACACACGTGAATAATAATAATCAATGATGATGATGATGATGATGATGGTTCTGGATATCGATTACACATCATCACCACGCTGGAATATACAAATGGATGGAAATATGGATCTTTATTGAATTGTGCAACACACACACACAAAAGCAAACACAAACGCACACAAGCACACACACACAAACAGACACAAACAGAGACAGAAACACGCACACGCACACATAAAACACACGCACACACAAAATCACACACGCACGCACACAAAAACACAAGCACACACATAAAAACACACGCACACACACAAACACACGCAGACACACAAAATCACAAGCACACACACATAAAACACACAAGCACACACATATAAAAACACACGCACACACACATAAAAGCACACATGCACACAAAAACACACACGCACCCCCCCGTCGTTGGACCTCCAGCTCGAGTGTTACCGTGGGAACGGAGGAGTTCTCACACACGTCCACAGGCGGCATGTCGATGCACGCCTCACAGCGCTGTGGTTGTTGTGCGTCTCACATATTTCCCACCGTGTCGTTTCTCCCCTGAACACAACGTAACACGAGACTAACCGTTTTCTATTATTAACCGTTTTCTATTATTAATCCTCCTTTACTTCCTCCTCCGATGCCCTTATTTCCCTCTTTTCTCTCTCGCTATTTCATGGTTCCTCCTTTTGGTTTTTCACACTTTTCATCCTTTTTTTTCTTTCTGTGTTTTCCCCCCTTCCTCGCTGTGTGTGCCGTCTCCTGTGTGTCGCCTTTGGTCTCCTTTCTCTATCACACACTCCTCCTCTCTCTCTCAGGGAGGGATGTATGGGGAGAGGCAGGCCGCTTTGCCTCTCATGGATTCCTACGATGGTTAGGCCACACCCACTGTCACACTGCATGTCAGCGCATGGTATGTGTGTCCCACAGGCCGCTCCTCTCAACTCACCGCATGGCCTAAACATCTTAAGTTGTGCGTTAAAAGTTGTGCGTCTGACGAGTGTTGTTGAGCCTCCGTTGTGATGTTTGTGGACAGTATAGTTGTTGTTGTGATTTGTGTTTTTTTTTGCACAGTTTGTGTAATTTACGTCTTAACTCGTGGCGACTTTGACGCCAGCAGTCGATATTCTTTATAGTATTTTATACTTTTAAAATATATATAATGTAACCCTCTGTCTTAAATTTGTGTGACGGTTCCCGCTGCTCCACGCGATTAATCCCCACACTTGTGCCTCTTGGTCTCTTGCAGAAAATCTGATAGTGTGCATCACGAGACGACAACCTCCTCCCACCTACTGCCCTTGCTGAACTGACTACGGCGTATCGATCGGGGACTGAACGCCATCCTTCGTATCCCCCTCTTCACGCAGCCTCTCTTCTCTCTCTTTCACTTTGTTACATTCCTCCATTGCAGCTGACAAACTAATGGAAACCACTCGGAGAAAGAAAGAAAAAAACTGACTTGGATCTGCGCTCTCGCCCCCTAGTGGACAACCGTGGACGAGACACTATGACCACTTTGTGCTCTGCAAGTCCCTGAACTCGAAAACAAATAAATTCTAACCACTCAAGTGAAGACCCCGGGGGCCACAACACTACATCTCCACGCTAGGACACTACAACTACGACACTAATTCTCTCTCTTTTTGACGAAAAAGCAAGAGATTGTGGCTTTTTTTCTATTTCTCCGAGGTGGGAAATTAGACTTAAATTAGAAAGTCGGGATCAGAACAGGACACTTTACGTTGAAATGTCGCATACACATAAACTCGAGGGCATGCGTCCTTCTCTCTCTCTCATTATCGGTTAAATACACACACACAAAAATGATGTTTTCCTCCCACTGATCTAATCAGATACGTGTAAAAGCTTCTGCCTCTGTTTTTCGGGTAGTGGTAGTTCCTCTTCTCGCTTCTGCTCTGTACCACATGTACATTGTGCCAAAGGACACTGCTGCTGCTGCCAATTACCGAACGCCAGAGCGCCACTCGACTTGTACAGCAGCTACACTGAAAAGGCTGTGCAGCCCGTCTCGGGTCGGACCGCCCGGCAACAAGATGCATGGGGGACGCTGCCGTTTGTTTCTGTATTTGATTGTGATCCACGAATATATTTAAAAAAACAACAACAAAAAAAGGGTGTGGCGGTTTCAGCATCGAGAAATAGAGGATAGAGTCTGTTTATGTTATTGTAAGCCCCGCCCCCGCAACATTTGTAATTCTTAGGAGGTATCACAGGATTTTTGGGGTCTGTTTACTTGTCATCAAATGTGTACATAGACCAAACAGCATCCGTGTGGGCTAACTGGAGTGCCTCGCTCATTCAGGAGAGGTCTGATGGGCGTGCCCGACACGGCATGAGTGACCAATCACGGTGTCTCTTTCTTCTTCTTCTTCTTCTACAGCGGGTTACCAGTTGATAAATACTGTATATGGAACTCATCAGTTTTCTATTCTGCAAAAAAATAATATAATAATGTGACCGTGTACGTATGTAAAACTGGATTCTCGTAAATGGAATTGGTTGTTTTTTAAAATAAGATATATAAAACTCTTGAGTTCTGTATAACTGACTTGCTTCTCAAACCCCGTAGCCGAGCTGGCTTTAAGACTACAGAACAGTACGCGGGAGAAGACGGCGCAGTGTTGTCTGTTTGGGGGGTTTTCCCCCCAAATTTCATAAGTACAGTTCTGCTTGTTCTGTAGAAGAATACTTTATTCTTAGTGCCGAGTGAGATGTAGATACTTACTGAGTGGATGATTAAAAGAAGCACTAGGGGAGGGTATATTGTGTTTTTCTTTCTTTTTTTGTTACCTTTAAAAAAAATGTGTTTGTTATACATCCCCAATTGAAACGGACAGGAGGGTGCCTCTTTTTCTCAAAGTAACGAGTTGCCTTCGAGAATGGACTGACTAAAAAAAGAAAGAAGAGGAGAGCAAGTGTAAGAAGGCATAGACCAGAATTTTCTATTGGAAAAAGTGGAGAAAAAAATAAATAAAAGCACATTAAAAATTATATACAAGAGTATATTTGTTAATTTTAATGGTTTAAAATATGTCTTACTTTTTCTTTTATATATATATATTGATTTGGGTTAAATTGTTTTTGGGTGCTCTTGGTGAATGCATATGCAATCCGCTTTATCTTTTTGATTGAAAACATTCAGTCTGTAATCTCAAATTAAATGTAAAACAAGTTAAAACTAAACACAAATCATCCGACAGTCATCAGATTACTGGAAACATTAAATCTCATTCTGGACTACACCTTAATCTCTTTGCCTTGGCTCTTAGAAAGTTGCACATTCTCATTTACGAATCATGTAACTAGCAATACTGTTTTTAATAAAAAAGAAAATGATTTTTCAGAGTTCACGTTGTGTCTCTTGTTTATCTCACACTTTTAATATCTCACTATTTTAATAATGGTCCAGTGAGTCGTTGTGGACGTGGTCCCTCGGCCTGAGCTGTCATGTGCAAAGCGGCCGGCAGGGGGCGCTTTGAGTCGGCGGCCAACTTTTTGCCACTACGACAACCCGTGTCTGTGAAGGGAGCCGACGGACGTGTAACCTGACGCCTCCGACGTCTTCACCGCATTAACGTGCATCTTAATGGCGCAGAAAAGCCCGCACAAGTGCAACGGATGCATAAAGAAACTGGTAAGTGTTAGAGATGCTCGCCGTTAGCTTCCCGGTAGCCGCCTCACATTAGCTTTGGGAGCGCGAGCGCCACGGTCGTGTCCGCTAACGTCGTTAGCGCTGCGTTAGCTTCAAGTGTTCATCCCGCTGGGTTACGTTATTATCAATCCACTTAACGTTATAATTTAAAAGGTGGCCTTTTGTGTTTCTTCTCTCCATTAGTGGGATAATGGTGTAACGCTAGCTAGCTTATTTTTTTAGCCGCCGAGACAAGAATAAGTTAGTTAGCTAACTTCCTGTAACTCTTTTAATGATCACATAAAAACACACGTTGCTCAATTTTGTAAATAAGCCGGTTGTGTTGGAAGAGGACATTATAAAAAATAAAAATGGAATAAACTTGCCCTACAAAAATAAAATGGCTGTCACTTTGTTTCCCGAACATGAAGTTCAGCAACATGTCAGAGGCTCCACGTGGTTGATGTAAAGAAGATATTCAACATTAATGCTCCACTTTATTGATGTGTGTTGACGTCACATCTCTTATTGAATTCAATGCCTTGCGTTTTAAAGGAAGAGGTTGCTCGTGAAGAACTAGTTTAACCCTCAACATCTTTTACCCTTTTTGACCCCAGCAATTAAAACCTCCAGAAAATTATTATAATTAATATTGTTTCCCAAGTTTAAGTGTCAGGTGATTTGTTTGTTTGTTGACTACCTAAATAGCCCTTTAAATAAATAAGAATGTTGATATTTCTTATATGTTTTACACTGAAAAACATCCTGGGGTCAAATTGACCGATGCCTACAAGTTGTGTTCAGGACATTGAAAACATTTCATCATGTGAATTTGATGTTTTCCCAGTTGTCCCCAATAAATTAGGAAAAGTCGTGAAATATGAAGCAAAAAACATGTCAATCATATTTTTAGAGACGTTAAACATTAAATGGGGTCAAATTGACCCCAAAGGTAATAGGAGGGTTAACATTATAGGGGCATTTCTAGTCATGGTGCATAGCTTTAAAGGTGCTTTACTAAAGGAAAAGGAACAAAAAGTGACAATAGACGATGAATTGAGGCCACCACTGGCGCCCACAGTAGTACATGTGCATCAAGATCAACCATATTTCTTTTATCTGACTTCCTCTGCGGTCCTTCCCAGTACCCATGAGGACATGCAGCGGTACAGGTGGCCAGGTTATGACATGCAGCTTCTTGGAGAGCTGCAGAAACAACAGAACAATGCCCAATTCTGTGATGTCCTGTTGAAAACCGAGGGTGAGCTGTGTTAGCATACGTAACCTTTTTTATGTTTATTTAAATGGAAATACGATATTAACATATTTTCTCTGACTCGTTGAAGGCATCTCAGTCCCGACCCACAGTTGCATCCTCGCGGCGCTCAGTCCGTACCTCTCTCAGAAGCTGTCCGCCTCCCCGTCGCCTCCGTCGGGCGAGAAGCGCGAGCTCTGGCTGCAGGCCGTGACGGCCCGGACCCTGCTGAAGCTGGTCGGTCTTCTGTACACCGGGGAGGTGGAGGTGAAAGGGAGCGCCGAGCAGAATGACCTGCTGGCTGCCGCCTGCCAGTTTGGCATCGCGCACCTGGTGGAAGGACAGACGAACGGCCGGGCGGGGGAGGGGAACCACCGGAACGGTCGCGTTGGGAGTTGCCGAGAGGACGAAAGCGGAGCGGCGTGGGACGCGAGAGTTCAGGCCGAGGGCGCCGGATGGAGAAACGCCGCTTCTCCGATTGAAAAGAGACGGCGAGCATCCGCGGGGAGGCGGAGCTCTTCTTCACACTCTGTCCAAGCTGAACCTCCATCCTCAGAGCCGGAACCCTCCGTCGCTAAACATGTGGATTGTCCGACCTCGCTGCGATCCCAAAGCATCGCAGTTGACGGACGTTTTAGCTCCCCGCCTTCCTCCCGTACGTCCGATGGAGAGTTCGCGTTCGGCCGATCTGCCGGAAGAGTAACGAATCCCACTCCGACGCCGTCACCGTCCAGCGACGCGACGGCGTTCTCTTTTTATCCCGGCGACGACTCGAGCTCCGCGACGCCCCGGGACGACGGAGCCCGCCGGCGGCCGTCTGACGTCGGGGGCGCCGCGCAGGCGTCGGCCGGAGAAGCGACGCGACCGAAGGTCAGAAGAACAAACGGCAAACCGGCCGTCGTCCGGGAGAATGCGGAGCGGCCGAGCGACGGGGGGGAGGCGCGACGAGACGGGAGAGGAAAGTCGACGGAGATACGGCACGCGCGTCCAACCGTCGGGATCAAGAGCCTGGCCAAGTTGAGACGGATGCAGCAGATGATGGAGAAGCAGACCACACAGATTTCTATCAAGGTACGAAGGACGAGTTGCCGTCACATTGACAATGCAGAAGGTTCTGTTTTGATCGCCGTGTATTTATTTATCTATTCAGGGCTCCAGACTAACTTTTTTTACTAGGAGCACAGTGGCCCCTAACTTAAAATTTTAGGGGCGCAAGCAGAAAATTTAGGGGCGCACACAGGGTTTTTCCTGGGTCATAATGGGTCTTCGGTGCTCCCCAAAAAATTTTTTTGCGCGCTGTGCGCGCACCATCTATTCAAGCAAGTCAAGCTATTGAGTGAGTGATCAGCAGCTGGCCGATCTGTCCATTCACGCACCTCACAGTTGTGTATTGATCAGACAAGAAAACACGCTTATCAACTCCAGTGGTTCCCCTACCATTATAACGGTGAAATCTCCACCCGCCACTCTGTAATTTTCGTCTACCCCCCGTCAACAATTCTCGGCTCGCGTGACAGAGCGATGCGCGCGCCGACATCGAAGTTCTGCCGTGATGCGCGCACACGGGTGAGCACACTCTCACCACCCCCCCCCCCCACCCATTGATTGAATGCATTCATAGAAAGCAGTTTCTCTTAGGAAACGGAATCAAAAATAAATATTACTATGCAGCACGTTCTCTTTTCAATACCATCTAGGGTTTGATGATGTTATGATTAGAGATGCACCGATCAGGTTTTTGGTGCCGATCACCGATCACTGAAATCAGTATCTGCCGATCACCGATAATACCGATCACCGAGTCGATTGAAGCATTCTATTTATTGTGTAGCATTATTGCCTAGGACTATGAGGAAATACATATATAAAGCAACTCAAACATTAAAGAAATTACCGATTTCTTTAAACATTTAGGACTTTACTTTGAAAATGTCCTAATTGATACATTAAAATTGTTTGATTGCTATTGTAGGATTTCAGATATGTATGGAACACATCTGCATTATTCATTTCCTGGAACTCTTGGGGAAATCTATATACAGGACTTTTCTTAACATACAAAAGACTGACTAATTTTGATAAACTCTTCCTTGGTCCAGTAAAAATGTTTTAATGTTAGCATAATTTAAGCTAAATCTCAGAAATGATCTATAAAGATACAAAATCAGTTCATTGTTTACTTTTATATGTTCGTGTATGATTTGTCGACATCTTATTTTGAAAAACGGATGTTGTTTCACGTGGTTCTTTCCGCTAACTTTGCAATACCGGATGTTGTCACTTAAATCCTTCCGCTAACTTTATCAAAATCCTCGCGCGCTCCCGATCGAATGCGTTTACCGTCAACATCAGTCTATAAGGGCAGACATGTGAGAGTCGGCTGAGTTGACCCAGAGATTCAACTCGGGGGACGGGGACGCCGCTCGGTGGTGAGGATCCCCTCTGACCTCTCACTCTGCGGCCCTCACCATTTGATTAGATTTTGGGATTGATAAGGCCAAGGTCATGAAAAGGTTAAAATCTTCTTTTTACCATTACATTTTTATCCAATTGGCATGCAACTAATGCCAACATGTTCATAATTCAATGCCCAATCTTGTGATATGCGAAGGTATGCGCTCTACCGAGTGCCCGTTCTAGTTTATTATTCTTATTATTATTATATGTAGAAAAATAAACCGGGAGTGAATTGTCTTGCAGGTTCATAAACCTTAAAAGCTAAATTAGATTTTTGAATAAACTTCCTTGTGATGGACAGTCAAAGTTCGAGTCTTTCCTCGCTCTTAGGAAGTGACACTTTTACTTTTGCGTTGAAGAAAATAGCTAAATATGGTTGGGGGGGGGGGGGGCGGCATTGGGGGTTAAGGATGTCAACCATGACAGCCCAGGTTTAAAGTTCAGCCAGAGATCTTAACGCATCTCTCTCTCTCGTTCTTCTCGTCTGCTGTCGGGCGTAAAAAAAGACTATTTCTTTTTGCGTCTTACTACTTTTGGGACACTTTTCTCTCGACGGTTTTTGTTTTTTTATGAAGTTGTGTGACGCGGTTTGTGATCTTCATCTCATCAAACGTGTCGGGGCGTCGCTCAACTGCTGTCGCCTTTTTAAAGTTTGACTCGCGTCACGGCTGTTAAAAAAAAGACTTGTCATTTATACATTTGAGGATTTTGTTTTCATGACGGTTGTTTTTTTTCGTCTCAATGTCAAAACAAACTTGAGAGGAATCCCGATGGTTTTCATCGCCGTCTTTTCTTCCCTGTGTGCAGGTGAAGCTGAAGAGGCGGAATGAAGAAGTGTGGGAGGTGGTGAGCATGCAAAACACAGACGAGGCGTTGTCGGTTCTTACCTCCCTTAAACGGGTATATAAATATTAGGGCTGTCAATCGATTAAAAAAAATTAACTAATTAATCGCACATTTTGAAATTCATTAATCGTGATTTCTGCTCCTTATTTTCACGGAGAAATAATTGTTTTAAAAACGGAAACAGTGTAAAAACTTCAACGAACACCGGAAGTAAACAAAGTTGCGTTAATTTCGTTAAAATATTTTAGTGCGTTAACGCGGCCAAATTAATCGCATAGATTAACGCGTTAACGCTGACAGCCCTAATAAATATATATATATATATATACATAAACATACGTGTGGTGGTGTTTTATACACAAAAGACCATTTTAATTGTATGTTAATAAATGTGTATATATCAATTTTATAATCACTTCATCTGCTAAATTTGATAAATACTCAGTATTAATGTGTCTTGGGGGATTTATTGTTTTACATAAAATGACCGTTGCAAACACGGCTACATAACTGTGTTATTTTAATCCCATCAGGAGAGATTTATTTCTTGCTCATTACAATTTTGGCACTTTGGACCTCCTGGTCCCATAATGCTTTTTTTTCTCTCCATTAAACACACCAAACAATAACTTCAGCTTTTAAATAAATCCACTCTTACATTTAACTCTGTCTTGCATGGAAAGGTGAAGTTTTGTTTGAGTGGTTCATATTCGGGGTGCCGACCCAACTTGGCATCACTAGACCTGTCGATAGCTTTATGGACCGTTTCATCGTCATCAGATGATTATCTCGCGAATAAAATAACACCATAATTAGACTTTTAGAAAGTGTCATTTGATTGTTCTCACACTAAACGTGATCAAAGCTATAGGACTGTAAGCGTCTCATCTTTTTACAGGACGGCTCCAGCCACCAACGGCTGCAGACGGACCTCACAAAGAGCGAGCCTGCTCCCTCCTCCTGTGTGCAGCCGGGCCCGACTCGGAACCCCGAGCCCACCCCGACTGTTCAACCCGCCGCCGTCGCCTCCCCCGAGCGCCTTCGCCCCGGGACCCACCCCCAGCTCGACCACGGCCTCGAGTCGCCGCCGCCCCCCCAGCCTCCGGGCCCGGCGGACGAGTGCGACGAGCAGATCGAGAAGCTGTTGGAGGACATCATGATGGGTCTGAACATCCTGCCGAACCTGGACGGAGACTGCAAGAAGTCCCACTATCTTCAGCCGAACCACGAAGGAGCAGAGGCCGTCTGCCGGGAGCCGGTTGCAGAGAACGAGCAACCGCAGAGTCGGATGCACGGCGCCGCCGGTCCAGCGGGATGTGCGTATTACCCGGATTTTGGGACGCAAATTGGTCACGCGTCGACAGATCCAGGTATTTAGACACACGAGGGCCTCGTTGTTACATTCTGGGTTAGTGTTGACGAGTTGACATTTTTAATCCAAAGAGAGAGATATTTCGTCATTAGAATAATGAAAAGAAATATCTTCTTCATATTGATTCACATATATGTGGTGGCTCTCGATAGCTCCATCCTTTTATCTATTTAGTCCTTTTTTATTTGAGTTTTATTTCGCTTGTTTACTTCACAGCATTTAGAAAAAGGCCCTTCACAATTTCTTAAAAGGAAGATGTTTTAAAAAATCTTTTACATAAATGAATTGACGAGATATTTATCCATAGTCTGTGTATTTCTTGCAGAATAGAAACTGAACAGGAGTAACGGCAGGAGAGAAAAGCCTGTCTCTCTAAACTGGTGTAAACTCCTGTTGGTAATACACAGACTATGGATGAGACTTCAACCTCACAGTCTGAACTGTCCCTTAACGTCAAATTTCTTATTCTGTCTGACCAAAATGTCTCAAATTTAGTAATTTTACTATCCTATAAAATAGAGAAAAGCAACAACAACAAAAGCTGGAATAAGGAAATGTTTCTGAGTAATTGATTCTCTTAATTAAACTTTTTTTACATCTGGTAATGAACAGAAGGGTTCAAATAAAATCTTGAATCTTGTATTGTAAAGTTAAGCAGTTGCTAAATAAATTTAAGGAACACAAGATCAGGTGAAGTCTACCTGAAATGTTTCTTCCGGTTTTAATCCCTCCCCCTCCTGTCCTCCACTTCATGATCACTTCTCACCTGTCCTCCAGGTATCTATTGTTGTTTTACAGCTCAGAACCAGCCCGGCTGCTCAAGTCTTCCGTCTGCGCAGCCGGCCGCGGCGCCGCTCCACCAACGGCCGTGTTTCCCCCCCCGGTTTCATCCCGCCGTCGTATCCGCGGGGCAAGCGGATGGAACGAGCCACCAGGGGGCGCCGCTGTCCAAAACGCGACATTATCCGTATCCGGAGACGCTCGCCGGGCAGAAGCTCCTCCCCCACGCTCTCCTCGAGCTGTTGCCCCTGAATCATGGGAATGAAGCCCAGTCCTTTCATTCCTTAGCTTGCATGGAAGACTTGCGGCTCCCTCGATGTCTCTCTCCGTTACGGCCGTCCACCGCGGCGGCAAAACATCCGCCTGCCTTCGACCTACCTTCTCCTTCGACTTCTACCTTCAACAGCGCTACGAATCAAAGCGATGACGTCCAGCCGCAGTCGCCCGCGCACGGCTTCAGACCCTGGCTCGCGGCGAACTCCAGGCCGCTGCAATTTCCTTTCAGCGCCATCACTCACGGAGCGGGTAAAAGCGAGTCTCCGCCCCAGGTTTCAAACCGCGTCCCCCCTGGGCCAAAGCAGCTGCAAAAGCACATGGAGTCGAATCAACAAAGAACCCCGACGGCGTCTTTTTCCGTTAAAGAGGCAGAAGAGGGAGGAGCCACGTCCGCCGGTCGTCAAACCGCGGCGGAGCAGAAATCCGATCTCGTGAAGATGAAGAAGAAAATCAAATGCAAAGAAGTCGACGCCAAAGGCGATTGCGCTGTGCCGAAGAAGAGGAAGAGGAAGCGTGCGGCTTGTGCGCGAGAAGCCACGCCCCCTTCGGCACGCCAGCAGCACGCGAAAGCCGGCAACGCAACGAAAGGGCAAATCAACCTGAGCGTTTGTTTAGTCAGCTTGTCGAGCAACAATGTTCTGGCGAAGGAAAGAGAAATGGCCGCCGGTTCGAACAAGTCGAACGCGGTCGCGGGGAAAGCGAACGAACCGGGAGAGAAGCCCAGAGACGCCGGGGACCTCGACGGCAACCAGACGCGCATCAGGACCCGGGGCTTTCTGAGAAAGACTCTGGCGCCCCCGAGTCGCCCGAGCGTCGTGAGCTTGCCTTCTAAGCCCGAGGTCTGCCGAGAGCCGGTTGTGAGTCAACGAGACGCGCCCAAGCGGGGCCGCGGAAGGCCGCGGAAAACGAAGGTCGAAGGGATTCCTCCGGAGAGCCTCGACGTAAAAAAAGAGGTGCAGGCCGACGGCAGTTTGGTGAAAGAGGAGAGCGGGAAAACAAAGGGACGTAAAAAACGCATCAGGGATAGAAGTCGAGCGGAGGCGGTTCCCCCGACGGCCTCGAGCGCCGAGGCGACCCTCGACGGCGACGTGACGTCGTCCGAAGGGAAACCCGCGGCGTCCAAACGGCCGCGGATGGTCAGCCTGACGGAGTTTCAGAAGCTCATCAAGCGGCAACACTCGAAGACGAAGAAGTCGAGAGAAAGCCGGGACGAGAAGACGGGCGAAACTGCGAAAGTCGCGGGCGGCGAGGACGGGAAGACGTTTGGCGAATCGCCTCGGAACAGGAATGTGGCCAGAGAGCGTCACGCCGGCTCCAACGCCACGGCTGATGGACGCGGCGGTAAAAATTTGAAGAAATCTGCGGGCGGGTCGCGGAGAGACGAGACGAGCGGCTCCACCGGCGACGAGACCCGGCGGCCGGGCGACGGGTCCCTCCCGGTGGTTTCCCTCGACGTCGAAGGTCTCTCTGTCGAAGAGGCCGAGTTACCGGCTGAGACGGAGAAGCCGCGGAGGAATCCGGACGAAGGTAAAGCGTCTCTTCAGAAGTCAGAAGTGGCATATTTTTAATCACGCCCTTTTTTTCAAAAATGAATTTTTATTAAACGTTTTTAAAAAGTTAGGTTTGAATCACTAATGCATTCAGTGAAGTATGCATATGATTATAAACTCAAGCTACTTTTATATATATTATAATATTTATTATATATTTATATATATATCATATTTATATTATACATATATTATATTTGTAGATATATTAAAACAAAAATATGTATATATATATGTATGTATATATATATAAAGACTAATGCATTCAGTGAAGTATGTATTTGATTATAAAAACCTGCTTTTATATATATAATAATATTTATATAATAATATATATATATTATATTTATATATATATCATAAACAAATATATATATTAGTGCTGTGAAAAATAACGCGTTAATTAAATTACAGGTTTAACTAGTTGTTGTTTTTTACCGCATTTAACGCATGCGCAGAATGAGCTTCCAATCCGTCTGTTGTTGGTCGTCGGGACGAAAAAAAAGTCACTTGCAAAATGAGCTTCCAATCCACCACTTCAATCTGAACTCTGTCCGCTCTCATGCAGACGGTCTGTTCATCGGTAATGATCCTTCCGCAGGTTCACCTCCGGAAACCTTGTTACGACTTCTACTTCCTGTAGATCAGGGTCTCAACACGTCGATCGCGACCTGCCAGTCGATCGCGGCGTAGTGTCGGTAGATCGCATGACATTAAAGAGATTGGCCCGCCCCCTGACATGTTCTCTAGAGCACGTCTTTGTTCTTTTATTAAACTAAACGTCTGTTGTTGATCGTATCTCCACAGCAGCATGTCATTTCCATACCTGCAAACTTGTCACCTTTCGGTGAAATTCACCGTTTTGAACTCAATAGGTCATCCACGTGAATCGTGGAGATCCGAAGAGTTTTTGTTTCTGGGGGGGGGGGGGTCACCTGGCCCGCTGCCGTTGAGATTGCAGTGAGACGGCGAGAAAAGTGTGAAGTGGTGCTCTTCTTCGCAATAAAACATCTTTGATGGACGTGTCTCGGCCAATCAGCGTTCAGATGTCCACATCGTTTGGGGGTTCAGGTTAGCTTTAATGTTAGTCCGCTACATCGACTGCTGTCACGCTGCACGGTGTAGCGATGCTAACAAAGTACCCGTACGTTAAACACGATGTGATTTATCATATTTTTAGTATCGATACTTCATTAAGAGAGCGATCAGAGCGCACGCGCTGCTCCGTGTCGAGCTGTCTGCGCACACTGCGCTGCGCAGCTCTCAGCGAGAGAAGTGGCGCAGCTTTAGAGACCGACTTTGGCTTAAAAAATAAAAAGATGCCAGAAGTGAAATGTTTCAGTCTGTAAAGTTGTGTAACTCTCCAGCTGCTCATCCTGATGAACTGTGGATCATCTGGTCAGAGACTAACGGCCTCATAGTGTATAATCAATGCTATGATGGAACCATGTAGTTTCATTCATATCTGGCTGTATGAATACTCATATTACTGTCATTTGTTAAGTGTTGAAAAAGTTGGTAAAAAGTGAACCATACAGATGTTTTATTTATTACTATTATAGATAAATATACCAGTCTCGTATTTATGGAACCATATTGTTTTTATGGTATTGTATTGAATTCTGGTATCGGGTATCATGATATTTATGGCAGGTATGTAATATGTATAGAAGTTATAATATGAATATCGTGACAAACAGGTAGAGACAGAACAGATTCAGGGAGAAGTCCATGAGGACTGTTCAGGCAAAAAAAAAGGAAGTTGGTTCATGAATGACTTTAACCATATTATATATAATGACAATGTATATTTGTTATTACTATCATTATAGGGCTGAGTGAGAGCGGAGAACCTATTGTTCTTAAACTGTTTATTATCATTATTTAGATTTGTGGTCAGAACAATAAAATGACTGTAGTTGTGGTTCTAAAAGCTTAGAGGCTTCAAACAACGTGGATGTGGTGTGGTGACAAAAAAACAAAAAAAGTCACCTGCACCCCCCCCCCCCCCCCCCGTTGTCACCTTTTTCACCCCTCATGAGTTTGCAGGTATGCATTTCTGTCTCTTCGCGTTGCGTTAACACTTATCGATCTCCGTCTCGCGCGCCACAGAGCTCCGTGCGCGCGCATCGGGACCGAGCAAAAAAAAAGTCACTTGTCAATCTGTCCACCTGTCCGGGCCGGTGAGGTTTCAGCTTTGCAGCGGTGTCCCCGCCGTCCCTTTCATCACGGCCCAGTTCATGAAGAAAACCCACACAGTCAGTTTGCCTCAGCAGCTGCTAGAGGAAGACTAGAGGCCTTTAGATTGTGTCATGGTGGAGTTAATGGTTGACAAACAAGAGGAAAATGTTCTGTTTAACCTCCTGTTACCTTTACATTTACTAACATATTTTACCCTCGGGGTCAATTTGACCCCAGCAATTAAAACCTCCAGAAAATTATTAGAATTAATATTGCTTCCCAAGTTTAAGTGTGAGGTACTTTATGTTTGTTTGTTGACTACCTAAATAGCCCTTTAAATAAATAAAAAAGTTGATATTTCTTATATGTTTGACACAGTGAAAAACAGCCTGGGGTCAAATTGACCCCAAAGAACACCGACATTAAACATTGAATGGGGTCAAATTGACCCGAAAGGTAACAGGAGGGTTAAACATTCTGTTTAGGATGAAGATGTATTAATGTTCCATATGGAAAACTGAAATAACTGCTGAGTTGCAGCACCATTGTATAGAAGAATGTATAAATGTATATATCCGTCTTTTGTCATAAATCTCTATGTTCTCACAAAATATACCGAGAATATCGGTAATATGTGATTAATCATGATTAATCCATAAAAACCTGTTATTAACCCGATTAAAAATTGTAATCGTTTCACAGCCCTAATATATATATATATAAATAAACATTGTCCCAATTACTCCAGATAATCCATCTGAGTTCTTTCTCTTTCTTTTGGCACAACCAGCCTGTGAGGAAGGAGAGTCTGATGAACCGCTGCAGACTGAAGGATCGTCTCTCAGTGACCTGCCTGGAGAAGACAACATGGTGCACAACGTGAACCCCCAGACCCCCGAGAGAACGACTCCACCTCGGTTCTGCAGGAGCTCCAGGTGTGATCAAGAGGAGGATGAGGAAGAGGAGGAAGTGGAGGTAGACGTTCTTCTTCTCTCCCCAGACAAAGTGAGTCTCACCACAGCGGGTGAGAATGGACCCGTGATATCTCCCGAGGAAGAAGAAGAGGAAGATGACGTGCTCGAGATCGATGTAACCGGAGATTAGGCAGAGTGACCTTTTTGTATTTGTGCATAGTTTTTTTGTACTATGTCGTGTGAGCGTTATGTTCTCGCTGTTGGGGGGTTTTATGTATGTTCGCAAAGATGCTAGACAAAGTCTATTTAGCTGTGAAGCTACGAACAATAGATTTTTTTATGTCGTTCCTTTTTCTGTTTTCATCACCAGTCAGTGTTTGGCAATTAATAAGCTTTTGTGCACGCCAGAATGACAGGCTGCATGCTGGTTTTACCTTCGTTTAGTTCCATATGCAAGGTTTAAAATGGTTGTTTAATTTTCATTATTAATAATATGCTTAAGTATTGGTTACACACAAAAAAAAGTTCTTACTGTTACCGTTTTTCAATAATTTTATGAGTTTTTGTATTTTCAGCATATTTTGAATTGTCAGACTAATTAAGGTAAAAGCACTTTAGGGGCATTTGTGTCTCTGAGTGATTGTTGTTGAAAAAGAAACCTTATTTTTTGAGCTTGTATTTGTAAAGCACGTAATGTTTTGTGTAAATTACATAATTATGGGTTATTAAAAAAAACTGAAATGTCATCTTCTCTGCTAACGAGACTATTTACATTTTAAATATGAATCTCTGGAGATCGATGGCCACGGAAAGGCGCGAGAGGGCGCACTGTCTCCCCGCTTCCGGTTTGAATCTAACTTTATTGACAGCGGAAGTGACTAGAGGAAACGAAACACACGTCTAACGCGTAAATTACATAATTATGGTTTATTTGTTTTTAAAAGAATGTTTGTTATGCTAACGGTCCCATTTGCATTTAAATATGAATATGGCCTCTGATGGGCGCGAGAGGGCGCACTGTCTCCGCTTCTGGTTTGAATAAAACTTTATTGACAGCTGAAGTGACGAGCGTTAACGACACGCACTTCTAACGCGTAAATTACATAATTGTGTTTTTTTTTAAATAACAAATGTTTTTATGTTAACGCTACCATTTAAATATGAATATGGCTTCAGAAAGGCGCGAGAGGGCGCGCCGTCTCGCATCGGTTTGAATCCAACTTTATTGACAGCGGAAGTGACGAGCGGAAACGACACATCTAACGCGTACATTACATAATTTTGTTGTTTTTTTAATAACAAATGTGTTTATGTTGACGCTACCATTTAAATATGAATATGGCCTCAGAAAGGCGCGAGAGGGCGCGCCGTCTCGCATCGGTTTGAATCCAACTTTATTGACAGCGGAAGTGACGAGCGGAAACGACACACACACGTGTTTTACGTCTTGCAGGCTTTTTTTTTTTGAAGGTTAAAGAAGAAGCACCGGGTCGGTCTCTTGTCCCCCGTCCGCCGGAGAGGGTGCCCCTAGGACGGCGTGTTTTTGTGAGTCGAAGCCGGGCGAGAGGAGACATGGACCCCATGAAGGCGCAGCAGCTGGCGGCGGAGCTGGAGGTGGAGATGATGGCCGACATGTACAACCGGTAAAGCCCGAGCGAGCTAACTCCTCAATTCCTCCTAATGTATGCATTCTTCACGTCAAGAGTGACCTCCATTTAAAATAGTGTCTTATTAAACTTAAACCACACAGACGAGTCCAGTTCGGTGTGTTCCAGTAAAACGTGATCTTTAAATGGGTGTAGTTAAGTTGCAGTTAAGTTGCAGCTATCGGTAGTGTTTGCTTTAGAATTAGGCTTTTTTAGTACATAACACAGTGCAATTTGATTTAATTGCCTAAGTGTGTATTGATAGTCTTGGAGATAGTTTTCTGGATAATTATAGAGACATTTTTTTCACCTATCTCCTAAAGGATATGGGGAAACAGTTTGATGGATAATCATTCATTACTCTACAGCAGAAGGGATTGTTAATTCAATGCAAGCTTGAAGGAAATATACAAAATTACATGCATTGTATGCAACACACGAAGCACCCACACAACATACTCCAAAAACACTTTATTCCATTACACATTGAAAGCAATTATTGCGTAATGAAGAAGCTAATTAAACATGCAAGCAATTAAAAGAAGGCATTTTGGTTAAATCCTCTTCTTCATCACTAGCTGAGACACCACGTGTGTCTGTGTGAGTGATTGCCTCTAAGAAAAGTGAAGTTAACTTATGCATTGAAGTGTTTTCTCCATCCTCATCCACCTGCATCTTGAACTGGACTCATTCAAAGTAAAGGAGAGCCAGACGTGTAGGACTGTCGGTGTGAATGTCATTTAACCTGCACCACTGGCACCACTGGTCTACTGTACAGGTGCAATTTGATGATGGCTGAATTCCATAAAGCTGCTTCAGTTTCGGGGTCCTGGTGTTGTGGTGCCTCGCTTTGACTTGGGGAGAATAAACTGTATAACAACAACACATGACCGTCCTATTATATTTATAAAAATATATATTTTACAAACAAAATCAGGCTGTTTACAATTATTGATCAACATCAATTTAATTTAATTTCTTTCAAATAATATCATTAAATTGATTCAGCTTCTTAGACGGCAGAATCTGCAGGGTTCCCTTGTGTGTCAGAAGACTGCACATCTTTTCCTTTTGAACATTTGGTTGAATATATATATATATATTAAAAGGAAATATATATATTTTTTATTTTAATATATATATATTAAAAGGATATATATATACAAAATTATATAAATATATATTTATATATTATTTTAATATATTTATATATATATTTTAATATATTTATATATTTTGTATATATATATTTCCTTTTAATATATATATATATATAAAATATACAAATATATATTTTATATAAATATATATTTGTTTAAATTAATATATATTTTTATATATAACAAGACATTTTATGAAATCCCCTTTGACTTTAGGACACTGATATGGACATTGTTTATGTTTTTAATTGCTTAAATCAGTTGATAATGAAAACATTCTTTGCAGCTCTAATGTTGTCATAAAAATGTTAAAGTGGACATAATGACATTTAAACTCGCCACTTAGTTGCTTTCAAGCAAGCTTGCACAACATTGAATAATAAACTGAGTGATTCCAGCAGGTGGCGCCGTAGAGGTTTACCAAGTTACATCGATTACGTGCGTGTATTGGTGGGACGTCGCATTAAGTTGCTCGAGCGTGATAAAATACCCTAGAAAAAGTATTTAATTACACACATTGTATAAAAAAAAACCCTGGTTTCCTTTCTCCACCAGCATGACCAACGCCTGCCACAGGAAGTGCGTGCCGCCACATTACAAGGAGGCGGAGCTATCCAAGGGCGAGGCCGTGTGTTTGGACCGCTGCGTGGCCAAATACCTGGACCTCCACGAGAGGCTGGGGCGCAAGCTCACCGAGCTCTCCGTCCAGGACGAGGAGATGATGAGGAAGGCGACCGTGGGAAGCGGATAGAGACGCTAATAACGTAGAGCGTTGCGTGTGTTGGGGGGGGTCAAAAGGTTGTGGGTTATTAAGTGGGGCGAGAAATCAATAATGTGAAGAATAATCCTGGAGAGAAAGTGCTTTCTCACTGCAGTCGAGGGCGAGACGACGGATGGGGCTCAAAGGCATCGCCGAGGACATCCTGGACCCTCTCCCCGCTCCGCCGGCCTCTCTGGATGCATTTTGATTTATTTTGTTCCCCTCAGCTCGTCTTCATCCTCCAGAAGTCACCTGAGAATTGACAGAAAATGAGAGAGGACGTGTAATATTAACTTTAATGCATTCTTCGTGCTGCTCGGCTGCCGCTTTGCAGAAAGTCCAACACCGGCAGGTTAAAACAAACACCATTCACATGTCATATTTGTTCCCACGTCACCCTTTGAACTTAAGGTGAATTATTTATTTTTATTTTTTTCAAATAAAGAGGGAAGTAAACATGTTGTAGCACCACATGGTATTCACAAGTTATGTTATGCAGACATGGTTCTTTCCAAAAAAACATTAAAATTCAGCAAGTCAAACCATACATAACTCACTGAATGAGTTATGTATGGTTTGTCTTTATTTTCTTTTAAAAATACAACACAGTTTACTCTTCCTGTGATGAAATGGACTGACCTCGGTGCTTATGGATTATGTTGTGCGGTATGTGACTGGACCATGTTTCTTTGACTGTGATACGTCTTTTGTGTTTAGTTTTTTGACGCAGCTTTTTATCTGGAAATTAGAGAAGCTGCACAGTGTTATTCATAACAAATAAAACTGTCATTTATCTTTAACATCATGAGTTTAAAAGTCTTAATCTCTGTCTTACCCACTTTGTTTTTCTTGTCAGAAGACAGCACATCTTTTCCTTTTAAACTTTTGGTTGAATATATATATATATATTTATGTATATATATATATTTTATATATATACAATATATTTATGTATATATATTTTCTTTTAATATATATAAATACATTTTTAGATGAATATATTTGTTTATATGTATATATATTAAAAGAAAATGTATATAAAAGTATATATTTATATATTTTGTGTATATATTTTCTTTTAATATATATATATTTTATATATATAACAATACATTTTATGAAATCCACTTTGATTTTAGGACACTGATATGGACATTGTTAATGTTTTTAATTGCTTCAACATTAAATCAGTTGATAATGAGAACATTCTTTGCAGCTCTAATTGTTTTTCAATCTCACACTCACGGCCCCGGAGGAAGTTAAATGTGTGCCTGTACCTTTAAGAGGAAGTGAAGACTGCTTACTTTCGTTTCCCTCACGAAACATTTTAATTTTAAGCCTGAAACTCGTATTTATGAAGCTCGTGCATCGGAAAGAGGAACCGACGGCGGCGGGGGAACCGACGGGGCTCCATTACGCACACGGTGCGTCGTGTCTCTAACTAGCCGGAGACACAGAGACCTTTCCTCCCGCTGTGCGCGAGGAGCCGCGCGCGACCACCATGGTGAGTGCTTTTCAACGTGTTCATAAATTGTAAACATGTCAGAATAGTTACTAAATAAACCGACAATGTGGCTGCAGCTCGTACTGTCTGCAATACGACTTTACATTAATACTACGGACGTACTAATATGTCAAATAATAGTTAGACAACACATATTTTACAGGAGATATAATTACAGAAGCTCAGACGCACTTTCCATTTCCATACTAACTAATATATATAGCCACATTTGGTGGCTTCCATAATATTTTTGAGGTGTATTATATCTATATATATATATATATATATATATATATATATATATTTAAAACATCCAAAAGATGGTGTAATGCACATGGTATTTCCTCAGCCCATACCTTTATATATTATTTTTTAGGTGTATTATCTCTCTCTCTGTCTCTCTTTATATATATATATATATATATGTCTATATATATATATATATATATATATATATATATATATATATAAAGATAAAGGATGGTGTAATGCACATGTTACTTCCTCACCCCATATTTGTAGTTTATCGAATATTTTTTACGTGTATTATATATATACAGGACTGTCTCAGAAAATTAGAATATATTGTGATAAAGTTCTTTATTTTCTGTAATGCAATTAAAAAAACAAAAATGTCATGCATTCTGGATTCATTACAAATCAACTGAAATATTGCAAGCCTTTTATTCTTTTAATATTGCTGATTATGGCTTACAGCTTAAGAAAACTCTAAAATCCTATCTCATAAAATTAGAATATTTCCTCAGACCAAGTAAAAAAAAAGATTTATAACAGCAAAACAAAATCAAACATTTGAAAATGTCCATTAATGCACTCAGTACTTGGTTGGGAATCCTTTTGCACGGATTACTGCATCAATGCGGCGTGGCATGGAGGCAATCAGCCTGTGGCATTGCTGAGAGTTTATGGATGCCCAGGATGCTTCAATAGCGGCCTTTAGCTCATTTGCATTGTTGGGTCTGGTGTCTTTCAGCTTCTTCTTCATAATACCCCACAAATTCTCTATGGGGTTCAGGTCAGGGGAATTGGCAGGCCAATCGAGGACAGTAATGCCATGGTCAGTACACCAGTTACTGGTGGTTTTGGCACTGTGGGCAGGTGCCAGATCATGCTGGAAAATGAAATCCTCATCTCCATAGAGCTTTTCAGCAGACGGAAGCATGTAGTGCTCTAAAATCTCTTGGTACACAGCTGCATTTACTCTGGACTTGATGAAACACAGTGGACCAACACCAGCAGCTGACATGGCTCCCCAAACCATCACTGACTGTGGGAACTTCACACTGGATTTCAAGCAACTTGGATTTTGCGCCTCTCTTTTTGTGTCTTACCCTCCTGATGGAGGGTGTCAATGATGGTCCTCTGGACAGCAGTCAGATCAGCAGTCTTCCCCATACTTGTGATTTAGTTTACTGAACCAAGCTGAGTGATTTTCAAGGCTCAGGAAACCCTTGCAGGTGTTTCGAGTTAATTAGACGATTCAAGTGATTTGTTTAATACCCTACTAGTATACTTTTTCATGATATTCTAATATTTAGAGATAGGATATTTGAGTTTTCTTAAGCTGTAAGCCATAATCAGCAATATTAAAAGAATAAAAGGCTTGCAATATTTCAGTTGATTTGTAATGAATCCAGAATGCATGACATTTTTGTTTTTTTAATTGCATTACAGAAAATAAAGAACTTTATCACAATATTCTAATTTTCTGAGACAGTCCTGTATATATATATTATATCCATTTAAAACAATCACAAGATGGCGTCATACAGCCTCCAAAAAAAATACGGTTCTCACCTTCCGAGATTAATTATTTCGATTTTTTCCCTCACATGTGTAACATAAATCCATCTCAATATCTCTGCACATTAAGATATTTCTGACGTCACCAGCGAGCTCAGCTCCAGGTTTCTGTCTGATGAACCGGTGCACTGCTCCTTTTGGCCACTAGATGGATGCAGCTGATCAAGAAGCGTTGGTGGAGGATGCGGATCAGCCTCTGGCGCCTCACAACGGCGTCATAAATGAACTGCTGGATGTGGGACGTGAAGACAACATGCAGGGCCAGGTGAGCCCCCCCCCCATCTGTCCTCTTAACACACCTATCATTACAGTCTCAGGATACTCACTCCTTCTTGAGTATGATCATATTTTCCTTTCCTCAGATGGAGGAGTTCCTGGGCCCGCAGGCAGAGTACAACGAGGAGGAGGAGGAGAGGAAGTACTACAGGAGGAAGAGGCTGGGTGTCATCAAGAATGTCCTGGCAGCCAGTGTAGGAGCCATGATCGTGTACAGCGTGTACATGGGTGAGTTGGATCGGAGTAAGAGACTCTGAATGGACAGAAAACACGGTTGCAGAGACTCTTCAATCCATTTGTGTGTGTGTGTGTGTGTGTGAATGGTGCGTTCAAGGCCTCCTGCAGATGCAGCTGATCCTCCATTATGATACGACCTACCGGGAGGTGAAGTACAGCAACCTCGGCCTGGAGAACATCGACAGCAAGATGATGATGGGCATCAACGTCACCCCCATCATCGCCCTGCTGTACACCCCTGTTCTGATCAGGTACACACACACACACACACACACACACACACACACACACACACACACACACACACACACACACACACACACACACACACACACACACACACACACACACACACACACACACACACACACACACACACACACACACACCTGTATTCCAATATACATATGGGAATATATTGAGATGGTTTTACGTTTACATTTGAGGATAACAAATCTAAATAATTACTCTCGGATGATAAGCAAATACCATGTGCATCATGCCATCTTGATGTTTTAAATATATATAATATATACATATATATACATATATATATATATATGTAAATATATATAAAACACCTAAAAAATATTCTATAAGCTAGAGATATGGGGTGAGGAAATAACATGTGCATTACACCATCTTTTGGATAAAAAAACAAAAAACAGATATAATATATATATATATTCTATATATCTATTATATATATAATATATATATTATATATAATATATATATCTACAGAATATAATATACATATTATATATACATATTATTTATATGTATATATATAATATACATATAATATATATATATATATATTATATATATATATGTATATATAGATAGATATACACGCACACACACAAGAGTACAAAAATAGAACGTCTTTTCTGCCCTGGTATGTATACTATGATACCGATACGTACTATTTCTAATACTCTATGATCCCAAAAGGTAATGTTTATAATATTATACGTATCTCTCTGGAAGGTTCCTGGGCACCAAGTGGATGATGTTCCTGGCGTCGGGGATCTACGCGCTCTTCGTCTCCACCAACTACTGGGAGCGGTACTACACCTTGGTGCCGTCGGCCGTGGCCATCGGCGTGGCCATCGTGCCGCTCTGGGCCTCCCTGGGAAATTATATCACCAGGTGAGGTTAAGACGTTTCATGGAAGGTGGACGCTCGACTCTCGACCTTCAGCACACGGAGCGTGCGCTGAAGGTCGCCCGGTGGTCTCATATACTATATATATAAATATATATATATATTTATATACAATTTGTTCCCTTATATATTTACATATTTATGTATATATATATATACACACAATTTGTGCCCCATATAGATATATTTATATATATGGGGCAGAAATTGTATATATATATATATATATATGTATATATATATATATACAACTTGTGCCCCATATATATATATATTTATATATATCTATAAAAATATACATATATATATATACAATATGTGCTCCATATATATATATATATACATATATATATATATATATACTTGGTTGAATATATATTATTTTTTTCGTCGTCACTGAGAAAAAGAATTCCTGTGTTTTCTTTTTCTTTCTTTTTTAAAAAAGTGCTTTTTCTAAAGGTGAATGCAGAAGAAGAAAAATGGAAACGTAAAGCATTCCTCTGATTATTATTACTATTCATACAGCGAGTCTTAGCCGCTAAGGTCGTACATTTAGGGATCACGGACGAGTGTAAGACAGCCCATTGGCTGAAGCAGGGGTCACGTGACCCCGCGGCCTTGTTCCTGGAGGATCACCTAAATGGATCGTCGTGTTTTTAACGGTCCTGGATGTTGTTGTTGACGTCAGGATGGCGCAGCAGTACTACGAGTACGTCCACTACACGGAGGACCACGGGCAGAAGAAGCTCCCCAAGGGGGCGTGTCACCAGTACATCGTCGTCTTCCACTCGCTCTTCTACGCCATCGTCCACGTGAGTTTCAGCTCATGATTTACTCCATTTTTAACGTCAGGAAAAAAGGAGGAAATAAACAAGCACAACCCCTTTCTCTCTCTATGTCTCTCTCCCTCCCTCTCTCTGTCTCTCTCTCTCTGTCTCTCCCTCTCTCCCTCGCCCCCCTCTGTCTCTCTGCCTCTCCCTCCGTCTCTCCCTCCCTCTCTCTGTCTCTCTCTCTCTCTCTCTCTCTCTTCTCCCTGTCAGCTGAGTTTCGTGTTCGCGCAGTTCCCCATGTTTGTGCTGAACGGCTACCTCCACGGGATGAATCACACGCTCCAGAACGTCAAGTCCTGCGGTAAACTACTCCCTCACTTCACCTCCTACAGTCAACTACTCCCTCACTTCACCTCCTACAGTCAACTACTCCCTCACTTCACCTCCTACAATCAACTCCTCACTTCACCTCCTACAGTCAACTACTCCCTCACTTCATCTCCTACAATCAACTACTCCCTCACTTCATCTCCTACAATCAACTACTCCCTCACTTCACCTCCTACAATCAACTCCTCACTTCACCTCCTACAGTCAACTACTCCCTCACTTCACTTCCTACAGTCAACTACTCCCTCACTTCACCTCCTACAGTCTACTCCCTCACTTCACCTCCTACAGTCAACTACTCCCTCACTTCACCTCCTACAGTCAACTACTCCCTCACTTCACCTCCTACAAACAACTCCTCACTTCACCTCCTACAGTCAACTACTCCCTCACTTCATCTCCTACAATCAACTACTCCCTCACTTCATCTCCTACAATCAACTCCTAACTTCACCTCCTACAATCAACTACTCCCTCACTTCACCTCCTACAGTCAACTACTCCCTCACTTCACCTCCTACAATCAACTCCTTACTTCACCTCCTACAGTCAACTACTCCCTCACTTCATCTCCTACAATCAACTACTCCCTCACTTCACCTCCTACAATCAACTCCTCACTTCACCTCCTACAGTCAACTCCTCACTTCACCTCCTACAGTCAACTACTCCCTCACTTCACCTCCTACAGTCAACTACTCCCTCACTTCATCTCCTACAATCAACTACTCCCTCACTTCACCTCCTACAATCAACTACTCCCTCACTTCACCTCCTACACTCAACTACTCCCTCACTTCACCTCCTACAATCAACTACTCCCTCACTTCACCTCCTACACTCAACTACTCCCTCACTTCACCTCCTACAATCAACTACTCCCTCACTTCACCTCCTACACTCAACTACTCCCTCACTTCACCTCCTACACTCAACTACTCCCTCACTTCACCTCCTACAATCAACTACTCCCTCACTTCACCTCCTACACTCAACTACTCCCTCACTTCACCTCCTACAATAAACTACTGCCTCACTTCACCTCCTACACTCAACTACTCCCTCACTTCACCTCCTACACTCAACTACTCCCTCACTTCACCTCCTACAATCAACTACTCCCTCACTTCACCTCCTACAATCAACTACTCCCTCACTTCACCTCCTACACTCAACTACTCCCTCACTTCACCTCCTATAATCAACAACAAAGTGCATGACATAGAAGTCTATGTGTATGTGTTTTCGATATAATAATATCTAATAATAATAAAAAAGAATAAGCATTTATATAAATATTTATGTGCAACACTTCCTGTTCACGCTAAACTCGGATCACTTCCTTTTTATTGTAAACATCAAGAGGAGGAAGTACACCTGTAGAGGAGTTCCCGTCTCCCCGAGGAGGTGCTGGTCCTCGCTTTAAAGCAACTATGTGTCGAGTTCAAATGTCACTATGGCAACTTTAATATTTTTTTTGATTTACTGTTTATCAATTAAAAAACATAAACAAATGTTCTTCTCAGTGTCCTAAAGCCAAAGGGGATGGCATCAAACGTCTTGTTATATATAAAAATATATTTAAAAAATATATAAATATATTTCTTTAGAGAAAATTATATGTTAAAAAAAATCTATATAAAAATCTATATTTATAATATTTATACAAAATATATTTATGTACATATACATATATATAAAAAATATCTTTAAAAAAATATATATCTAAAAAAAAAACATATACAAATATATATATATATACATATATATACATATATATATATATAAATATATATATATGTATATTGAACCAAAAGTTTAAAAAAACAAATTTGTATGGATTTTCGACAAAGTTGTCGATTCAATTTATGTCGATCTACTAATTGATCGATCATTATCGACAGCATAATTTTTTTTTCTTTTTGCACAGGCGTTATTAGGGGCCGCCCGAAGGCTTTGTGTTTGATGTGATATCTCAGGAATGGCTGGAGGGTATTTCTTCAAATTTGGGATGAAGGTCCACTTGGACCGCCCCCCTCACTGCCTCCTCTCTTTCTATTGGTCGAACCTCTTTCCTCTGGACAGGCGCCAACATCAGCGGCGTGATCCCCGGCTTCAACACCACCGTGCTCACCAACCTGCCGCGCTCCATGCTGCTCATCCAGGTGGAGAGCGTCCTCATGGGCTTCGCCTTCCTCGCCATGATCATCGTGAGCCCCGCACTACCCGACACACACACACACACACACACACACACACACACACACACATGCAGACACACACATGCAGACACACACACACATGCAGACACACACACACATGCAGACACACACACACATGCAGACACACACACATGCAGACACACACACACACACACACACACATGCAGACACACACACACATGCAGACACACACACACACATGCACACACACATGCAGACACAGTTACACACACACATGCACACACACACATGCAGACACACACACACACATGCACACACACACACATGCAGACACACACACATGCAGACACACACATGCAGACACACACACACACACGCACACACACACATGCAGACACACACACACATGCACACACACACATGCAGATGCACACACACACACAAACATGCACACACACACACATGCAGACACACACACACATGCACACACACACACACACATGCAGACACACACACATGCACACACACATGCAGACACACACACATGCAGACACACACACATGCACACACACACACATGCATACACACATGCACACACACACATGCAGACACACACATGCACGCAGATGCAAACATACACATTTGCACACGCCCACATGCACACACACACATACACACCCACGCATTTGCACATGCACACACACACACGTTACGCACACACACGCACGCATGCACACAGGCTCACACACATTTGCACACGCACACACTTACGCACACACATACACACCCACACATTTGCACACGCGCACATGCACACACTCGTACGTATGCACACATGCACACACACGCACGCACACTCACACACACGTACACACACGCGAGCGCACACACACACGCACGCAGCATGATGCACACACACACACACAGTGTTTTCTTATTAACCGTCAAACTGGTCGACACACTCCTGGTATTGATTCATTCCCCCCCCACACACACACACCTCTAGTGACCAGTGCATGTCGATGGGGTAAGTGCTGGTTTGGCCTGTGATTGTGTTTTAAATGTCCGGCGTGACAAATTAATTATTGTAAATGTGAAAAAGAAAATCGTGTTTTTTTAAAGCTGGCCGATGTGCGCGAGGTGTGTGTTTCTAGTGGGACCTAAAGCCCGGTTGCACAAGTCGATGGCGTTGTCTTCGCTGCTCCGCCCACAGTTCCTGGTGCTCTGTGGCCCCGCCTACCGCCCCACGGAGGAGATCGACCTGCGCAGCATCGGCTGGGGGAACATCTTCCAGCTGCCCTTCAAGCACCTGAGGGACTACAGGCTGCGGCTGCTGAGCCCGTTCTTCATCTACAGCGGCTTCGAGACGCTGTTCGCCATCACCGGCTTCTCCCTGGTAGAGCAGCAAGATATATAGATATATATATATATATATATATACACTACCGTTCAAAAGTTTGGGGTCATCCAGACAATTTCGTGTCTTCCATGAAAACTCACTTTTATTTATCAAATGAATGGAAAATTCATTGACAAGGTTAGAAATAATGATTAATATTTGAAGTATTAATTTTGTTCTTCAAACTTCAAGCTCAAAGGAAGGCCAGTTGTATAGCTTATATCACCAGCATAACTGTTTTCAGCTGTGCTAACATAATTGCACAAGGGTTTTCTAATCAGACATTAGTCTTCTAAGGCGATTAGCAAACACAATGTACCATTAGAACACTGGAGTGATAGTTGATGGAAATGGGCCTCTATACACCTCTGGAGATATTTCATTAGAAACCAGACGTTTCACCTATAATAGTCATTTACCACATTAACAATGTAGAGAGGGTATTTTTGATTAATGTTATCTTTATTGAAAAAACAGTGCTTTTCTTTGAAAAATAAAGACATTTCTAAGTGACTCCAAACTTTTGAACGGTAGTGTATATATATATATATATATTATATTAATGTATTTATTATATTAAGTCTGTAAATCCCAAAAGTTTTTTGGAAAAGTCAATTTGTCATATTAAAATAGATATATTTAATAGTTATATTTACGCAGTTTGATTTTAAAGAATACACATTTATATTCATATTTATTATTTTTAATCAAACTATTGTCTCTCATTTAAGGTTATATACTCGTGTAGACACGGAGATCTCACAGAATGTTTGGTCATGGAAATGTGGTTTAAAGTCCTGGAAAGGTCATGTAAAGGTCAACATGTGGATGAACCCTGAGATATGCATTTCATCTAATTCCCTCCCTCCTTCCTCCCCCCTCCCTCCCTCTCTCCCCCTCCTTCCTTCCTTCCTTCCTCCCTCCTTCCTCCCTTCATTCCTCCCTCGTTCCTCCCTCCTTCCTCCCCCCTCCCTCCCTCCATCCCTCTCTCTCCTCCCTCCTTCCTTCTTTTCTTCCTCCCTCCCTCTCTCCCCCTCCCTCCCTCTCCCTCCTTCCTTCTTTTCTTCCCTCCCTCCTTCCTCCTTCCTCCTTCCTCCCTCCCTCCCTCCCTCCCTCCCTCCTTCCTCCCTCCCTCCCTCCCTCTCCCCTCCCTCAGTCCTACGGGGTGTGCGTCCTGGGCCTGGACAAGCTGTGGCTCCTGGTGATGGTGTACGGCGGCTCCTGCTCCGTGTTCTCCTCACTCTCCCTCTGCCTGCTGCGCCTCCCTCGCTGGACGTGCCTGGTGGGCGGCGCCGCGGTGCACGCCGTGCTGCTGGTGGTGCTCCTGGCCTTCTCCCCACCTCCGAGACAGGTGGAGTACCTGGGCCCCCTGCTGGTGATCTCCGTGCTGTGGGGCCTCGGCACGGCGCTCAACAAGACCGGCGTGAGCAGTGAGTCGAGCGGGGGCCGGCGGGGGCCGGCGGGGGCCGGAGGGCTCCATGGCGCTCGGAGGCGCGATGACGCCGCCGCCCACTGACTGTGTGTTCTCTCTCTCCGTGTGTGTGTGTGTGTGTGTGTGTGTGTCAGCTCTGCTCGGCATGCTCTACTCCGAGGAAAAAGAGCGTCTGGACTTCGTCTACACCATCTACCACTGGTGGCAGGCCATCGCCATCTTCATCGTCTACCTGTGGTCACACCTGCCCATGAGGGTACGAGGGGGTTTTGGACCCCGCATTATTTTAGATTTTTTGAAATAAAATGTTCCGACTTACATTAAAGTTTAAGCTCACACAGACAATTTGGTGTTTTCCATCAAAACTCACTTTTATTATCAAATTAATTGCAAAATGAATATAAAATAAAGTCAAGACATCGACGAGGTTATAAATAATGATGTTTATACTAATGTTGTTCTTCTCGTGGCTCAAAGGAAACCAGTTTTAGAGCTTCTCTCACCAGCATAACTGTTTTCAGCTGCACTCACATAAAAAGGGGTTTCAAGGGTTTTCTACCCCTCCGTTAGTCTTCTAAGGCGATAACACAATGTACCATCAGAACACTGGAGCTGGGCCTCTATACACCTCTGTAGAGACTTCATTACACACCAGAGAATAGTCATCTACACATTAGAGAGAGTATTTATAATTCATTTAATGTTATATTCATTGAAAAAAACAGTGCTTTGAAAAATAAGGACATTTCTAAGTGACCCCATCTCTCCTTTCCCTCTTTGTGCCTCTTCTTCCTCCTCAGGCCAAACTCTCCATCCTATTGGCCACTCTGGCGGTGGCCTGCTCCTGCTATTGGCTGATGGAGCGTCGGCTCGCCATGAAGGTGCCTTTCCGACTGCCTCGCATCCCGCGGCCGCGACACAAGGTAAGCGATCCCCTGAAGGTGGAACTCGACGTGCATCCATCAGGAAGAGAGGAAGCTGCACTCAGGAATTCATTTGTTTTTCTCTCCATTGAAGCCGATTAAAATAAAACAAACAAGCTTGTAACTGTTTTGTTCCTGTCGAGTCAAACATGATTTTGATTTTTATAGAAAAAAAATACAACAATCCTGCAATAAATTCTCACTTCATGAAGGTTATAATGTTTTTGTTTTTGTTTTTGTAACTGTTAAAGTGGTGTTGATTCAACCGTGTGATCATTTTGAAGGATGTAAGTCTGGATTCTGTTATCCGTGTTATCCCACTTTAAATAACGATATATAAAAAATGTCAATGTCTAAGGAAATGAATGATGAACTGCACCTCCAAAGTGACCATTAAGCTGAATTAACTAAACAAATCAACGTTAAAAACTTCAGGAAAGGAGGAATTGTTGTAAGCATATTGTATTAATCTGGATTAATTTTAGCGAGGTGTACCTAATAAAGTGACTACTGCGTCTTTAGGCTGCTTCTCTTTAAACTTGGTGTTTCATCACCTTTAAAGTCCTTTCATGTTGCGAATTAAGTACAAAAAAGTGCATTTTGGGGGCCCACATTTTAAACGTATGTAAAAACAACTGAAAAAGATGATTTAGAGCAACGTAACACCGACTTCTCTTCAGTGACACAACCATGAAGTGAGAAACGGAGTGAAAACGTAGGAACATCTGTTTGAATTCAAAAACTTTGCATCGTATATATATATATATGCTTCCTTCCTCCCTTTTCCCTCCCTCCTTCCTTCCTTTCTCCCTCCCTCCTTCCTTCCTCCCTTCTTTCCTTCCTTTCTTCCTTCCTCCATCCTTTCTTCCTTCCTTTCTCCCTTCCTTCCTTTCTCCCTCCACCCTCCCTCCCTTCTCCCTACCTCCTTCCTCCCTACCTTCTCCCTCCCTCCTTCCTCCCTTCTCCCTCCCTCCATCCTTTCTTCCTTTCTCCCTCCCTCCCTCCCTTCTCCCTCCCTCCTTCTTTCCTTCCTTCCTTCCTCCATCCTTTCTTCCTTCCTTTCTCCCTTCTCCCTCCCTCCATCCTTTCTTCCTTCCTTCCTTCCTCCCTCCCTCCCTCCCTCCCTCCCAATAAAATCTGATAATATAGTCCCGAGTTTTTCTTCATCATCATCATCATGCTGTGTGTGTGTCCGGCAGGTCAAAGGTTACCGCTACCTGGAAGAAGACAACTCGGATGAGTCAGACTCTGAGAGAAGCGAGGAGGATGACGAAGAGGAGAGGGTGGACGGAGAGCACGCGGTGGAAGAAGAGATGGAGAAAGAAGAGATGGTGGGAGCGGAGGACGAGGAGAAAGGAGAGCGGCGAGTCGACTCACCCGGAGCCCGGAGGAGAGGAGCCGAGGGTCGCCGGCAGAGGGAGGACGCGAGGGTGAAGGAGGCAGGGAGCGAAGAGCACGAGGGAGGATGAGAGAAGAAGACAAGGGAGGATGAAGGAGAGACGTACAAGAGTTTCAGATGCTGTTGTGCTCTTTTTATATTTTACACCACAACAAAAGGTTGTTTTGTTCTTTTTCTGGTATAAACGTTTTATTAAAAAGCTCCAATAATAATAGAAAAGCGGGAAATGAAAGAAAAGGAAAAGGAAGGAAAAGAAAAGAAAGGGAAAGAAAGGGAAAAGGAAAGAAAAGGAAAGGGAAAAAACCACATTTTATTCTTTGACAAACACATTTTTTTAAACACGCGACAGGAAAGGGAACGAGGAAGTGATCTTCCAAGTGTCCTCGGTGTGAAGTCATTCATAAGCAGCCTCCACTTCATTTCTTCTTCTGCCTTTTTATCATTTTACTCGCAGCCCCTTTCTTTATGCACATTTTAAAAAAATTAAAGCATGCTTATTTTGCAGAAGTTGAATATGAATGTTTGTTTCATGCTTTAATTCAATATGCAGCAGGTACGGTAAGGAATTCATTTATTAGGTACTCAATATGTGCAGCGTCTCAATTGTTTTTTAATGCGGTTATCTTTAATACAACAATAAACAAGATTAAAAGTCTCGTTTCTAGTCAGCTAAAGACTCATATTATTATCTCGTCAACGTGCTCAAAGTTACATAATTACTGGAGTTGACCTTTTTTTTTATAGTGTGTTCGTGTGCTAACATGAGCTAATGAGCACAGCTGAGAATGGTGGGCGTGGCCTCAAGCACCGGACATATGACGTCATAATTCATCCTTTTTATGGCCGCCTGTGCAAAAATGTCTTTTTTAGTAGATGTTGAAATATCTCAAGATTCAAGATTCAAGATTCAAGATGTTTTATTTGTCACATACACACACAGGGTGTGCAGTGAAATGAAAGTGGCAATGCTCAGCAGGGCAACAAGTACACACTATTTAAAACAACACAATATTTACAGTAAGTGTGTGTGTGTGTGTGTGTGTGTGTGTGTGTGGCCTAAACAGTCTGTTGTTGCTTCCTGTCAGGACGCCCTCTACAGCTCCAGAGTAGAAGGACAGGATCCCCTCAGCTGCCTGAGGGCTGCCTTGCCTTTCTCACCAGAGTGTCTGTGTTTGTTGACCATGTCGTGATGTGGACTTATACCCGCCACCTCTCCACAGTAGTCAATCCCCAGTGGTTCTGTTGTTGTGCCCAATCAGCTCCTTAGTTTTGGTGACATTCATGATGAGGCTGTTGTCCTGGCACCAGAGTGACAGATTTCCTCCAGGTAGGCCTTCATCAGGCCCACCACCACTGTGTCATGCTGAGGGGGGGATCCTTGAGGGATTCTGCCACCCTGACCCCTGAAGCACACAGGGGGTGTAAGCTGAACTATAATCAATGAACAGCAGCCCTCTGGCTGTCCAGATGAGAGTGTGGTGTGCAGTACCTGGGAGACAGCATCTTTGGGCGATAAGCAAACTGCAGGGTCCATGGAGGAAGGGAGGTGGGCACAAGAGGTTGAATATTGTGGTGAACACTGCCAGATATGCCATCTGGACCTGCAGCTTCTGGTTCCTCACACTGTGCTCGGAGAGTGTGTGTTCATCTGTTGCTAGCCTCAAACCGTGCATAAAAGTCTGGATTTAAGTCTCAGTCTGGATTTAAGTGAGAGACGGATTATATTTATAAAAATAAATAAAAGCTGAATGCATTGTGTGTGTGCATTTATTATCAGCACAGATAATAATAATATAAATTATTATTATTATTATTATAATAATAAGTATTAAAATGAATGATGCACTCCTTTTAAGCTGCTTAATTTTTTCCTGGTAGCGTCCCAATTCACAGTTTACTTTGGAATCTTGACTAGAACCTCTGAGGCAAATTTGTAGTTGATATTGGGTTATATAAAATAAACTGAATATTTAATTTAATTGGACAGAAGCCATCGTTAGTGTTATTAGTAACACCTGTGTCTTAGTACTAAGTACAATTAATCATGACACATTGAACCTGCTGTGGGAGGAATGACGTCATGACGTTTAAATGAACTGAAGCTGCAAGGATCTGTTAAATCAGTGGGTGTCCCTCTAGTGGTCACAGAGGGAAGTGAATAGTTATTGCATTTTAAGTATATTTGAAATATATTATTAATATATTTATATTGTGCTAATACTATAGTATACTTTTGGTATACTATAATCAAATTCTAAATATATTAATATTTTGCTAATAATATACCAAAAGTATACTTTATATATATTTAGAATGTGATGATAGTATGCCAAAAGTATACTTTTGATATACTATAATCAACTTCAAATATAATAATAGTGTGCTAATAATATACCAACAGTAAACTTTTGGTATATTATTAAGACATAATAAATATATTAATATTGGAAAATGTATGTAAATCTTCAAATGTATGCAATTTAATTATCCATTGGTATCAACACCAATGTTAATTAAACCACACATTATTTTCTTTCACGTTTTGCAATTAAAAACTTAATATTCTGGCACAGGAACGACAGAAATGACTTCTTAATGTTCTCAATCTGCTTTATTTCACTTGTTCTGAAACAATGCAATAAAGATGGAGCTGCTAAGTCACTCATGGTCTGATCCTGACCTTTGAGACCTTGGACCAAACCTCAAGGTCAAGGTGTCAACAGCTCGGGCCCCTGAAGCCCGGCGCCCAGGTGTTAGTCTGAGCCCCTGAAGCCTGGCGCTCAGGTGTTAGCCTGAAGCCCGGCGCCCAGGTGTTAGCCTGAGCCGCTCCCGGTTCTGATCGGTCCCCTCTCAGTGCCGGATGCGTCTGATGGACTGGATCTTGGGGGTCTGGCAGTGGGAGCCCCAGTTCCTCCAGTGCTGGTAGTCTCCGCTGTGCTTCTCACACTCCATGATGTACTGCTGGCCCCTATAGCCCGGGTACTCGTAGCACACGAAGCTGCAGAAGCACAGGCGGGAAGAGGAGGGTAAGAAGAGGAAGAAGAGGAAGAAGAAGAGCAAGAAGAGACATAAGTGTCTGATTCGCTCATCGCAGAAATAATTCTCCAGGTGTCAAATGTTTTAAGGTAAGCACTAAGTGGATTATGTTGAACCTTAAAAACATGGTTCTTTAAGGCCCCATTTCTGCTTCCACAGAACCTTTTAAACCAGGGTTCTTTAAAGAACCATTTCCGTAAAGAGTCCTTCAAATAACATACAGGACTGTCTCAGAAAATTAGAATATTGTGATGAAGTTCTTTATTTTCTGTAATGCAATTAAAAAAACAAAAATGTCATGCATTCTGGATTCATTACAAATCAACTGAAATATTGTAAGCCTTTTATTCTTTTAATATTGCTGATTATGGCTTACAGCTTAAGAAAACTCTAAAATCCTATCTCATAAATTTTAATATTTCCTCAGACCAAGTAAAAAAAAAGATTTATAACAGCTGAGTGTTTGTCAAGGCTCAGGAAACCCTTGCAGGTGTTTTGAGTTAATTAGACAATTCAAGTGATTTGTTTAATACCCTACTAGTATACTTTTTCATGATATTCTAATATTTAGAGATAGGATATTTGAGTTTTCTTAAGCTGTAAGCCATAATCAGCAATATTAAAAGAATAAAAGGCTTGCAATATTTCAGTTGATTTGTAATGAATCCAGAATGCATGACATTTTTGTTTTTTTAATTGCATTGCAGAAAATAAAGAACTTCATCACAATATTCTAATTTTCTGAGACAGTCCTGTATAACGGTGTCTCAAAGAACCTTCAAAAAATGGTTCTTAAAGGCACCATATCTGGTTCCACAAAGAACATTTTAAACCAGGGTTCTTTAAAGAACCATTTCCTTCAAGAGTTCTTCAGAGAACCTATAAAGGTGTCTCAAAGAACCTTAGAAAATGGTTCTTTAAGGCACCATTTCCAGAATGGTTCTTCGTAAAAACCCAAAGCCTTTTAAAGAACCATTTAAGAACCGTTATTTTTCTGCTCCTATTGCCCCGTTTCTACTTCTTCTTCCTCAACTTAACTCTAAGAGCTTTAAATTGAACTAGAAGCTCGTGACTCACGCGCCGCACTGAACGTGCATGGACCCGACCTCGGGCCGGAACCAGCCCATGGCCTGCAGGGACGGGAAGTCGTCGCACAGCTCGGTGCTGCGGCCCAGAAAGTTCTCCTTCTCAAAGATCATCATGCGGCTGCTGTGGTGAGACTGTGGGAAGAAAGAGTGAGAGTAGAGTGAGTAGAGTGAGAGTAGAGTCAGAGTAGAGTGAGAGTAGAATGAGAGTAGAGTGAGAGTAGAGTCAGAGTAGAGTGAGAGTAGAGTGAGAGTAGAGTGAGAGTAGAGTGAGAGTAGAGTGAGTAGAGTGAGAGTAGAGTGAGAGTAGAATAGAGTGAGAGTGAGGTAGAGTGAGAGAATGAGAGTAGGTGAGAGTGAGAGAGTAGAGTGAGAGAGTGAGTAGAGAGTGAGTAGAGTAGAGTAGAGTGAGGAGAGTAGAGTGAGAGTGAGAGTAGAGTGAGAGTAGAGTAGAGTGAGAGAAGAGTGAGAGTAGAGTGAGAGTAGAGTAGAGTGAGAGTAGAGTGAGAGTAGAGTGAGAGTAGAGTGAGAGTAGAGTCAGAGTAGAGTGAGAGTAGAGTGAGTAGAGTGAGAGTAGAGTGAGAGTAGAGTGAGAGTAGAATGAGAGTAGAGTGAGAGTAGAGTGAGAGTAGAGTGAGAGTAGAGTGAGAGTAGAGTGAGTAGAGTGAGAGTAGAGTGAGTGAGATTAGATGAGGTAGAATGAGAGTAGAGTGAGTAGAGTGAGAGTAGAATGAGAGTAGAGAGTAGAGTGAGTAGAGTGAGAGTAGAATGAGAGTAGAGTGAGTAGAATGAGAGTAGAGTAGAATGAGAGTAGAGTGAGTAGAGTGAGAGTAGATGAGTATAGTGTGAGTAGAGTGTCTGTCATGTCTTGCTCCTTCACTCCCACTTCTCTCCTCTTCCCGTGTCTCATTTGCATCCCTCCCTCCTCTCCTCTCCTCTCCTCCTCTCCTCCCTCCTCTCCTCCTCTCCTCTCCTCCCTCCTCTCCTCTCCTCTCCCCCCCCCCCCCCCTCTGCAGGTACTCACGGCGCAGAAGACGGGGCGGAAGGACATGAAGCGCTCGCTGTGGTAGGCCAGGGAGCCGCTGTAGGCCTCCCAGTTGGGGTACTCGCCCCTCTCCAGCACGAACTGCTGGCCCTGGAAGTCGAGGTGCTCGAATCCCACCCAGCTGGACACGGAGGGAAGAACAATGGATATATAATAATATATATAATATATATATAATATAATAACCTTGTTGTCAGAAAACAGACATGTGACTTTAGACTGGGTGAGAGCAGAACCCTGTTGGTGTCCCTCTAGTGGTCACAGGAAGAAGTGCTTTAGTGCTTTATTTGTATATTTCACATTTCCCCCTAATCGTCTCTAATGGTTATATCTATATCCACTGTTTATATTTCTGTGTATTTCTATTCTCACAAAAGAATAGAAGATGAAGAAAGTTACCAGTTAATATTAAATGACTTTAGAGTGTCATTTTGTTTTAATAGAGATTTACAATATAACGATACAACTTATAACGATACAACGTGTAACGATATAACGTATGACGATGTAACATATGACGATACAACGAATAACGATACAACTTATAATGATACAACGTATAAAGATGCAACGTATAACTTATAATGATACAACGTATAAAGATGCAACGTATAACGTATAATGATACAACGTATAACGATACAACGTATAACGATATAACGATATAATGTATAACGAGACAACGTATAACGATATAACGTATAACGATACAACGTATAACAATATAATGTATAACAATATAATGTATAACGATATAACGATACAACGTATAACGATATAATGTATAACAATATAATGTATAACGATATAACGATACAACGTATAACGATATAATGATACAACCTATAACGATATAATGATACAACGTATAACGATATAATGTATAACAATATAATGTATAACGATATAACGATACAACGTATAACGATATAACGATACAACGTATAACGATATAATATATAAGGATACAACGTGTAACGATATAACGATACAGGTTTTGTGACTCGGCCTCACAACGTGAAACACAAAGTGTGAATTGCTTTCAGAGTGACGGATCGGCTCTTCGGTCGGTTGTGATCAAGGTCTTCCTCGGCATTTCATTTTATATAAAGGCAACAAGAAGAAGACGACCTCCTCCCACCGCTGCATGTACAGCTCCTACATGAAGGGTGACCTCAGAGGTGGTGTGCTTTCACCACTTCCTCCCTCATTATCTCTACTACCTTCAGCCTCACAGACACACACACACACACACACACACACACACACACACACACACACACACACACAGAGTCAGTCAGCTGTCCAGAGAGATGTGCGGGCGTACAGGCCGTGTGACTCACGCTCCACTCTCCACCCGGATGGAGCGGATGTTGTCCAGGCCGCAGTTGTGGATGTTGCAGCACTCGGAGGTGAACTCCTGACACCTGCCCTGGAAGTGCTCCCCCTCGAACACAGTCACCTGGAAGGGAAGACAGGGGGGAGGAGTGAGGGCGTGTGCGTGTATGTGTGCGTGTGCGTGTGTGCGTGTGTGTGTGTGTGTTTGTGTGAGTGTGCGTGTGTGTGCGCTCACCTTGAAGAAAGGGGCTGTTTCCATGTTAGGGATGTACATGGGTGAGGTCATGTGGGTTTTAGTAAATCTACTCATTTCTAAAGTGGAAAAAACAAGAAACAAGAAAAACAAAGTTAATGAATTACAGAAGAGGTATAAACAGTAGGCCTAACATGTGTGAGTATTGGCACTTTTTAAAATGTATTGGATAACAACAAGATAATCCTAAAGATATATATATAAATATAAATATATATATATATATATATTTTTAGGATTCTCTTGTAGTTGTCCAACACATTTAAAAAATATATCCATTTATATGTATATATATCCTAAAGATATATTTATATATATATAACTATATATATATATATATATGTATAGATATATACATATATATATATATCTTTAGGATTCTCCTGTTGTTATCCAATACATTAATATATATATATATCAATATATGTATACTTAAGGTGGATTTTAAATAGTTAAATAATATATCTTTAGGAATCTCTTGTTGTTATCCAATACATTTAAAAAATATATATATTTATATTTAGGATTCTCCTGTTGTTATCCAATACATTTAAATATATATATATATATATATATATCTTTAGGATATATATAGATACATGTATATGTATATACTTAAGTTGGATTTTAAATAGTTTCCACTAGTTGTAACCTCACCTGGATGCTCTCTCTCTCCTCGCCACTAGAAATCCTCTCCATAGACTTTTGTGTGTGACCTGGCGCTTCTGTTTTATACCGGCGTCCAACGCCTGAATCGCGTGCTCGCGCGCGCGTGCTCGCGTGTGGCATATCTCCGTGCTCATGATGTAAGCGAGGTGTGAAGCTCACCCCCCTTCGCCCTCAGAATGACACTTCCGGTTTAGGGTCTTCACAATTAAGCTCTATATTGACCAACGTAAAGAGTTTCACAATAAGATAATTTGAAGTGATTTGGAGTATTAAAATAAAAAAGTAGAAGAAAAAAAAATCCAGATATTGTGTTTTTTAAGTTACCAAATGATTTAGGGGAATAATTGATACGTCAGCAGATTATACATGCACATATAGGTATATGCCTCCCATTTGAATGCTCACCTGTATGTGCATGTATAGTCTATTATTATCTTTATTGTGATTTCCAAGATATGTTATAAACCAACTCACATAAGTTGGCTTTCATAATTCCATCAAATGCATCAATTATAAAAATAACTGTTGCTGATTTTTTAAAATTCCCCTTAATCATTTGGTAACTTTAAAAAAACGCAAAAAAATATGATCTATAAAAATTAGCATTGTATTTTTATTTTTCATTTAAATACTCTTCTCAAACCCTTTTATTTGTTATTGCCCTACGTGTCTACCTCAGAACAATTAGGCTTTTATTTTGAAAGTAGAAGGAAGCCATTTTCCAAAATGGCTAAATGTGACCAACTTGACTCAGGTGAGACCTCCCGTGCGTCCATCAATGGTGTGTGTGCGCGCGCCGGTGACTTGGTTTTTCCAGCTCTCTCCATGTCGCCCGTCGACTCAGCAGATCACATGCAGCGCGCGCGCACACACACACACACACACACACACACACACACACACACACACACACACACACACACACACACACACACACACACACACACACACACACACACACACACACACACACACACACACACACACACACACACACAGAGGTTGTGTGTCTGTTGTTGCTCTTTTCGTGTAGGTCAGCAGTGCCACGTCCAGAGCAACAATGACCGGACTACAGGCAGAATGAGGAGGATTTAAAGAGTCTGTTCCAGGGGACAGAGGAATTCATGATGATGATGATTAAAGAATAAGAATAATGTGATAATAATGTTATCTTACCTTTGAAAACATTTCCTTCCACTCACTCCCCTGCACATCACTTAACTCTTCACTTTATATACACTTAAATAACGTAACTTCTCACTTTAAATACACATAAATACACTTAAATAACGTAACTTCTCACTTTAAATACACATAAATACACGTAACTCTTCACTTCAAATACACTTAAATACACATAACCCTTCACTTTAAATACGCATAAATACACTTAAATACACGTAACTCTTCCCTTTAAATCCACGTGTCACTATAGACTGACGTTCATTGGTTAAAGTTTTGAAACCTGCCCGTCTGCACTTTATCTTATATTTATATACTTATAAGTGTTAATTGTTGTTGATTGTTGTTATTGTTATTGTCTATTTTCGCATTGAATGTGAAAACTTTAAGGCCAATAAAAGGTTCTGATTCTGATTCTGATAGCTGTATAAGTGGTGACGGAGAATATTCCCCCTTTGTAAAAAAAAAAAAAAAGAACAAAACATAGAAGCACTACAAATGAATATATCTTTGTGGCTATATGTATATATATATGTATGTTGAAGGACTATTATTCTACGTGAAGCCGGGCCTGTGTCACATCAAAGGAGCAATTTATTTTTGCACCGATGTCGTTTTAATATAAACTCGCCCAGTCAGTCACTTCACACAATGGGGCCTCTGTTGCCCCCCCCCCCCCCCCTGAACATCATCTGGTCCTCGGTCCTTGACATTTGATCTGGAGAGCGTGTCGTCGGTCCTCCTCGACGTGTTCACCGTCACGGCCGACATCTCATCTCAAATCTCGGAAGTCACGGCTTCAATGGAAGTGGAGACTTGTGTGTGTGTGTGTGTGTGTGGTTTATCATGTGTGTGTGTGTGTGGTTTATCATAGCACTTTTAAAACACGGTACACTCGAAATCTTGTCACCCTTTTGAATATATCATAATTATGCTCTCTAAAGGTTTTTGTGGGTTACATCCTGGAAAATGTAACTTTATGTTTCATAAGGAAATATAGTGTGTGATGATGCAACACTGACACTATATATATTACATATTGTTCAGTTTTATAAATGTGTTTAATGGACTTTCTGTGACATATTAATTGGGTTAAAGGCCTCAGTGGTGCCTCCATGTGAGGGGAACATGAAAGAAGGAGGTGAAGGAATATTTCACATCGTACATATTAATTAATAATAAAACTAAGCATGTTCTGGCAAGGTGTGAATATTAAAAATGTATAATCCTACACCGTTAATTCAGATTATAAAAGAACTTCACATACCCTAATTTGCAGATATCATATAAATGGATGATTTCATCTCCTCCTAAAATGTCTTAATGAACAAAATCCAAAGACTTCAAGTTTTCTATATTCTTAAACCATAAGACGTTATTTTTAATTAGGCCATCATGTCATCCATGACCTATATTGACCTCTGCATTTAACCCTTCCCACTCCTCCTTGGGTGGAGCAACCCGTGGTTCCGGCGTCCCCGCTCAAGGGCACTACGGCATGCGGACGTTACGTATGAGCCTGGAATGGAACCGTGAACCTCTGGGTTAGAGGACGGCTGTGTGAATGTTTTCTATCATGTTTTATGCGTGTCCTCAACGCTACAACGTGTGTCATCACGTTAGCTAAAGAAGAGATAACGTAACGATAACGTTCCTCTGTCCGAATAACGAATTATTTTTTAAATCCTCCCCTTTTTTTCTTCTTCTTCCTCATCTGGATCTGGAACCAGAGGACGGATGACGGGGGTACAGATATGATCACTTCACCCCCCCCCCCCACACTTTGTTCTTCATTCTCGCTTCTCCCCTCGTTCTTCCATTGAACTTTTTTTACGATGCTCACTTGAGCGCTAGTTACCTTGGCATTGAAAATGCGGAAGGTTATGTTTTGATCGCAGTGTAGTTGTATGCGTGCGTGTTATTCGCATAAGTCAAAGAGTATTAAACCGAATCGCATGAAATTTGGTGGGATGATTGGTTATTATCCGGGGACCATTTGCTTAGATTTTGGGATCGATCGGGTCAAAGGTCAAGGTCAAGGTCATGAAAAGGTCAAATTCGTATTTTTACCATAGCGCGGTCAATTTTTATCCAATTGGCATGCAACTAATGCCACAATGTTCATAATTCAATGCCCAATCTTGTGATATGCGAAGGTATGCGCTCTACCGAGTGCCCATTCTAGATTTTATTATTAATATTAAGAAAATTCAAACTGCAATATTAATGAGTCCTGTCCGACCCCCCTTGTGTGGACTTGTTCGTGGAGCAACCCGTGGTTCAGTGCTCAAGGGCACTACGGCATGCGGACAGTTTCTCGGAACTTGGAATCGAACCGTAAACCTGTGTGACGACTGTGTGAATGTTTTCTATAATGTTTTATGCGTGTCCTCAACGCTACAACGTGTGTTATCACGTGAGCTAAAGAAGAGATAACGTAACGATAACGTTCCTCTGTCCGAATAACGATTTATTTTTCACAATTTCACCCTTTTTTTCTCCTCATCTGGATCTGGAACCAGAGGACGGGTGACGGGGGTACAGATATGATCACTTCACCCCCCCCTGTTCTTCATTAGAGTTACGTGTGCTCCTCACTTCCCCCCTCGTCCTTCCATTGATCTTTTTACGACGCTCACTTGAGCGCTAGTTTTTTATAATTATGATTTCATTATTAAGGAGATTCAAACTGCAATATTAATGAGTCCTGAGTTAAAATTCCAATAACCCTAACCCTAACCCCCGCCCCCCCCGAGTGCTATTTTTGGGAAATTTGCACCTCACAGACTCAACACAATATCCACACCTTACACTCGAGAAGGAACGAATCGGAGGGCCGTGATGGAAGACGTCCGTCTCCTCCCGCATGACGGAGGAGCCATGTTGGAAACGGAGAGGTTATTGCTTTCCCCCCCGTAATTGTTTGTTGTCCCGACGCCTCTCCATCACAGAGCTCACGGGACTCGGGGTGAATAATTCTGCGACCGGCTATCATGAGACGACTATATCGTTGGGGTTTGGTCTTTATTTATGTGAAGCAGCTACAGTATAACTCTCTTTTTATGTCATGGATTCCTGTCATAAAAACATTATTAAGAAGATGTTTTCGTCTGCCGTCCAGTTCCCACAAGGCCAAAAAGACATTGATTTTACAGTCTCTCTCTCTCTCTCTTTGATGATGGGGGGTATTTCTGTTCTGTGAGCTCAGCGAGTTTGTTTCTGTGTTTGTAATCCCCTCTCTCTCTCCTATCTCTCCCTCCTCTCTCTCCCCTCTCTCTCTCTGGACGCCAGCGTATATAAAAGCCCCGGGGGGCCCGGTGGACTCACACAGAACCACCAGCCCCCCCGAGTCCACTCCTTTACGCACACACTGCCACAGGTAAGACCGGTGGACACACATCAGAGAGAATAACCTGATGTAATCCCTTATTATGAGGTTTATTGTAGTTTGAGCTCAAGATATAAAAGTAAAACTGGCAAAAATGTGCATTTATTTTTGCACAAAGCAAATAGCTGTAAAACTAAATATGATTGTTCTGTGTATATTTGTTTGTATAAATAACACTTAAACTTATTCTTTAATCTCACCTGGTGCATCCTAAAATATATAACTAGAATATAGCACATTCATTTCATGAATGTTCAATTTTATTTTTTTCTGGTTCAAAACTCAAAATGTTTAAAAGCTACAAAAAGTTTTATTTTGAAAAAGAAAATCAGTATATATGTATTTTTTAAAGTAGGATTTTCTTTTGAATTTTTTTCTTTTTTTTGGAAATGTGTTTTGATGTTAGAAGGACATTTTATGCTACAAATGTAAATGATAAGCTAGTAATGTGTGTGGAAAGTCTCACCTGAATTCATAATTAATTATTTTGTCAATCTAAATCCTTAAATACAGTATTGTGTTATATTACTTTGAGGTATTGTGGGTAGGCTGGTATATTGTGTCTTTAAAGGGGAGTGGGCTTTGCTTTTATATATATATATATTAAACTTTATCCTCATCATTTTTGTTGTTTTGTATTGTTTATTAAATTTAATAATGCTTAAAAACCTTTCTTCTGTTCTCAGTCATCATGTCCGCCGGAGGAGAGAAATCCAAGTCCGCTTCCCAGACCGACGGGAAGGCCGCTCAGGGCAAGATGCTGGATACGGGCAAGAACTACAAGGTACACACAAGAACCGAGAGTCTCAAAGAACCTTCAAACAGGGTTCCTTAAGGCACCATTTATGGTTCCACGAAGAACCTTTCAAACCAGGGTTCTCTAAAGAACCATTTCCTTAAAGAGTTCTCTCTCTCTCTCTCTCTCTCGTGTCGCTCTTGATTCTGAACACCTCGGCTACCTTTCTTTCTTCTTCTTCTTCTTCTTCTTCTTCTTCTTCTTCTTCTTCTTCTTCTTCTTCTTCTTTTCCTTCTTTTTCTTCTTCTTCTTCTTCTTCTTCTTCTTCTCCTTCTTTTCCTTTTTTTTTCTTTTTTTTTTTCTTCTTCTTCTTCTTTTCCTTTTTCTTCTTCTTTTCCTTCTTCTTCTTTTCTTCTTCTTCTTCTTCTTCTTCTTCTTCTTCTTCTTCTTCTTCTCCTTCTTCTCCTTCTTTTTCTTCTTCTTTTTCTTCTTCTTCTTCTTCTTTTCCTTCTTCTTTTCCTTTTTCTTCTTCTTCTCCTTCTTTTCCTTCTTCTTCTTCTTCTTCTTCTTCTTCTTCTTCTTCTTCTTCTTCTTCTTCTTCTTCTTCTTCTTCTTCTTCTCCTCCTCCTCCTCCTCCTCCTCCTCCTCCCCCTCTCTCTCTCTCTCCCTCTAGATGTGCGTGTACGACCAGGAGAACTTCCAGGGCCGCTGCGTCGAGATCAGCGGCGAGTGCATGAACGTGTGCGACGTGGGGATGGACCGCGTGCGCTCGCTGCGCGTCACCTGCGGACCGTAAGTAGGCCACACACACACACACACACACACACACACACACACACACACACACACACACACACACACACACACACACACACACACACACACACACACACACACACACACACACACACACAAACTCCTCTGAGGCAATTTCAAAAGTGTAGCTCATCATGATGTGACTTCACATTTTGGGCTTTTATCCTGCAGCAGTGGAATTATTCATTATTATTATGATTATTATGATGATTATTATTATTATTATTATTCTGATTATTATTATTATTATTATGAAACATGGCAAAGCGACACAAATATATGACTGAGAGGAAAGAGAGCGAGGTGAAAGGAGACAGGAGAAGTGTGCATGAAGTGGACCTCTTCAGGGTGATTTACTTTTTAATGATTAATAAAAAGATCCTTAATTCAGTTGATTCATTAATTCTCGTTCTTGTGACATTTCCTCCTTTCCTCCACTCCTCATGGCCTCTCCTCCCCTCTCTTGTCCTTGTGACCTCTCCTCCCCTCTCATGACCTTTCCTCCCTCTCCTCCCCTCTTGTGACCTTTCCTCCCTCCCCTCTCCTCCTCGTGACCTTTCCTCCCTCCCCTCCCTTCCTCGTGACCTTTCCTCCCTTCCTCTCGTCCTTGTGACCTCTCCTCCCCTCTTGTGACCTTTCCTCCCTTCCTCTCATCCTCGTGACCTTTCCACCTTCCTCTCGTCCTCGTGACCTCTCCTCCCCTCTCTTGACCTTTCCTCCTTTCCTCTCCTCCTCCTGACCTTTCCTCCCTCCCCTCTCGTCCTTGTGACCTTTCCTCCCTCCCCTCTCCTCCTCCCTCCCTCCCCTCCCTTCCTCGTGACCTTTCCTCCCTTCCTCTCGTCCTCGTGACCTCTCCTCCTCCTGACCTTTCCTCCCTCCCCTCTCGTCCTTGTGACCTTTCCTCCCTCCCCTCTCCTCCTCCCTCCCTCCCCTCCCTTCCTCGTGACCTTTCCACCTTCCTCTCGTCCTCGTGACCTCTCCTCCCCTCTCTTGACCTTTCCTCCTTTCCTCTCCTCCTCCTGACCTTTCCTCCCTCCCCTCTCATCCTTGTGACCTTTCCTCCCTCCCCTCTCCTCCTCCTCCTCCCCTCCCTTCCTCGTGACCTTTCCTCCCTTCCTCTCGTCCTCGTGACCTCTCCTCCTCCTGACCTTTCCTCCCTCCCCTCTCGTCCTCGTGGCCTTTCCTCCTTTCCTCTCCTCCTCCTGACCTTTCCTCCCTCCCCTCTCCTCCTCCTGACCTTTCCTCCCTCCCCTCTCCTCCTCCTGACCTTTCCTCCCCCCCCTGTCCTCCTCGTGACCTTTCCTCCCCCCCTCTCCTCCTCCTGACCTTTCCTCCCTCCCCTCTCCTCCTCCTGACCTTTCCTCCTCCCTCTCCTCCTCCTGACCTTTCCTCCCCTCTCCTCCTCGTGACCTTTCCTCCCCCCCTCTCCTCCTCCTGACCTTTCCTCCCTCCCCTCTCCTCCTCCTGACCTTTCCTCCCTCCCCTCTCCTCCTCCTGACCTTTCCTCCCTCCCCTCTCCTCCTCCTGACCTTTCCTCCCTCCCCTCTCCTGACCTTTCCTCCCTTCCTCTCCTCCTCCTCAGCTTCGTGGGCTATGAGCAGATGAACTTCTGTGGGGAGATGTTCGTCCTGGAGAAGGGGGCGTATCCCCGCTGGGACTCCTGGAGCAACTGCCAGAGGAACGACTACCTGCTGTCCTTCAGGGCCGTCCGCATGGTACCCCCCCCCCGTCTGTTAGGAAACGAGTGCCTTTGACTTCGTCTCCACCTTTCTCACATCTTCTATCCTCTTCCCTCACGTTCTTCCAGGATCAGGAGAAGCACAAGATCTGCCTGCACGAGGTCGGAGAGTTCAAGGGCCGCAAGATGGAGATCCTGGACGACGACGTGCCCAGCCTGTTCTCCCACGGCTTCACCGACCGGGTGGGCAGCGTCGTGGTCAACGGCGGAACGTGAGTCGAGGGCGGCGACACGGCGCCTTGAAAGAACAGTTTGTGTTTTGTTACTGAGCACATTCATACAGATTAAATAACACCAAATGTAGTGGGATTATGAGTGAGTTTTAGAAGTGTTGCTAGGCAGATTATGCCCCTAGTGTCCAGAAGAGGGCCGCTGCCCTTAGACCTCCGTGTTGCCCACAAGGATTAAAAAAAATAAGTCCCTACAGCTAAAGTCTTCATTCATGACACCTTTAAAAGAAAAATACCAAACCCGACTCTGGTTTCCCCCTATTTATTTTAATTTTGAGCAAAGCTAACCGGCTGTAGATGTGACCTTTCCTCTCTTCCTCTCGTCCTTGTGACCTTTCCTCACTTCCTCTCGTCCTTGTGACCTTTCCTCCCTTTTTTCCTCATCCTCATGACATTTCCTCTCTTCTCTTGTCCTCGTGACCTTTCCTCACTTCCTCTCGTCCTTGTGACCTTTCCTCCCTTCCTCTTGTCCTTGTGACCTTTCCTCCCTTCCTCTCGTCCTCGTGACCTTTCCTCCCTTCCTCTTGTCCTCGGGACCTTTCCTCCCTTCCTCTCGTCCTCGTGACCTTCCTCTCGTCCTTGTGACCTCTCCTCCCTTCCTCCACTCTCATGACCTTTCCTCCCTTCCTCATGAACTTTCCTCCCTTCCTCTCATCCTCATGACCTTTCCTCCCTTCCTCTCATACTCGTGACCTTTCCTCCCTTCCTCTCGTCCTCGTGACCTTTCCTCCCTTCCTCTCATCCTCGTGACCTTTCCTCCCTTCCTCCCATCCTTGTGACTTTTCCTCTCGTCCTCGTGACCTTTCCTCCCTTCCTCTCATCCTCATGACCTTTCCTCCCTTCCTCTCATACTCGTGACCTTTCCTCCCTTCCTCTCATACTCGTGACCTTTCCTCCCTTCCTCTCGTCCTCGTGACCTTTCCTCCCTTCCTCTCATCCTCATGACCTTTCCTCCCTTCCTCTCATACTCGTGACCTTTCCTCCCTTCCTCTCATACTTGTGACCTTTCCTCCCTTCCTCTCGTCCTCGTGACCTTTCCTCCCTTCCTCTCATCCTCGTGACCTTTCCTCCCTTCCTCCCGTCCTCGTGATCTTTCCTCCCTTCCTCTCGTCCTCGTGACCTTTCCTCCCTTCCTTCAGTCCTCGTGACCTTTCCTCCCGTCCTCGTGACCTCTCCTTTTCTTCCCTCGAATACAAACCGTCTCCATCTCCTTCCGCTTTGTCATTTCTCCACGAACCTTCCCAAAATAAAGTCAACTCTCTCCTCTCTCTCTCTCTCTCTCTCTCTCTCTCTCTCTCTCTCTCCTCTCTCTCTCTCCTCCCTCAGCTGGGTGGGCTACCAGTTCCCCGGTTACCGTGGCAGCCAGTACCTGCTGGAGAAGGGCGAGTACCGCCACTTCAACCAGTACGGCGCCCGCTGCCCCCAGATGCAGTCGGTCAGGCGCGTCCGCGACATGCAGTGGAACCCGCACGGCTGCTACACCGCGGCCTCCAAGTGAAGAGCGGAGAGGGGGATGGAGAGGGAGAGGATGTAATATCATCTCTCCATCCCAGAGATCCCGTGTTAGTTTGATAGAGGGAATACAGTCGGTTGTTATTATTATTTTCTAGTGAGCAATTAGAAAAGAGGAGATGATTACACGGACCGGGGAGACTGGATCTGATAATGAACGCTCTCTCTCTTTCTCTCTCTCTCCATTTTTTTTGGCTCTACCTCGGTTTCGTGATGCTCCCTTCTCCCTCCACACTTTTCCTCTTTCCTCTCCTCCTCCCTCCCCCACGTCACACACTTCTCCTCCGCACCCCCCACCGACGACGTCAGCCCTCGCTCAGCCCATCAGAGCATCGCTGGGAGGGAGGAGGGTGTGTGTGTGCGATTTGTGTGCGTTTGTGTGGATTCCGTGCTCTTGGATCCTGCAGCCACATCCAACCCTTAAACCTCAATAAAAAAAACTTCTTCCATGCTACTCCGCTTGAAGTCTTATTCCACTGATACGTGTAATGCTAAAGTCGCTCCGCGTGGACGTGTTTAACTCTGTTACCTTCACATTTACTAACATCTTTTACCCTTTGCGACCACAGCAGATAAAACCTCCAGAAAATTATTAGAATGAATATTGTTTCCCAAGTTTAAGTGTCAGGTACTTTTTGTTTGTTTGTTGACTACCTAAATATCCCTTTAAATAAATTTAAAAAGTTGATATTTACTGTACCTTCGCATTTATTTATTTATTTGCGTGTTACTCGCATAACTCAAAAAGCATTAAACCGAATCGCATGACATTTGGTGGGATGATTGGTTATTATCCGGGGACCATTTGATTAGATTTTGGGATCGATAGGGTTAAAGGTCAAGGTCAAGGTCATGAAAAGGTCAACATCTTCTTTTGACCAAAGCACGGTCAATTTGTATCCAATTGGCATGCAACTAATGTCAACATGTTCATGATTCAATGCCCAATCATGTGATATGCGAAGGTATGCGTTCTACCGAGTGTCCATTCTAGTTCTTATGTGTTTTAAACAGTGAAAAACAGCCTGGGGTCAAATTGTACAGGACATTGAAAACATATCATGTGAATTTTATGTTTTCACAGTTGTCAAATCACAGTTGAAATCAGAAAAATGGCCTCGAGTGATGTCACTCGAGTCAGTGCTGGTGTGGTCTGATCACATTGTTGATTTGAGGGGGGATTTTAATACATTTGTAAGAAAAGAAAAAAAGTATCTTTTGGGCTGAACTCCGGATGATAGCGACATGAATTGTTAACACTAATTATGCAGCAGTTTTCCGGGCCTCCTACGTGTTTGTGTTCCGTTCGTGAGCCGCTTGTCTTGTGCACAGTCACACCGCCGGTCACCTGGAATGGCACGTTAGATAAGAAGAGAATCTGACGACGTGCAGGAAAAAAAACACGTTTTTTGTGTGTGTTTTTTTTAAAGAAACAAACTACAACTTTTTCGTGATTTACTCACGACTCGGCGGATGGAGCGGCTCACTTAACGGCGGCGTTGTTGCGGCGCGTCTCGAGGTCGTTATGAGATTTTTGATCGATCGGCACAGATGTGGACATTGTTAACGTCTGAAAGGAGAAAACACTCCATCGCCTTTCGCAATAGCACTTATACCAAAAACAGAAAATTACGCTTTCAAGCGTACGACGATTTCATGCATTATTCATCTTTCTCACCAAAAAGCGATTATTAATGGAGGTTATGGTCCATAAAACATCAACAGAATAATGGACTTGACCACATGTTTAGCATTCCCACTCTTCCCCACCCGACTTAAATATAAAAAACCCACCAGATTACATTAATTCATAATGCCGTCTACGCATTTCCTCCGTGTCACGTGATCGACCCACTGTGTGACGTCCGTGATGAGAGGCCTTTTTATTGATCGGGGAGAGTGCTTCTAGAGTCCTCTAAATATAATTTGCCGTGTTTCAGTAAACTGCATGAGAGCATCTCTCACTCATCGATGTCTCTGTAATGATGCGTACGCTATAATTAATGTAGTTCACCATGTCCTTAAATTCATTTGTATTTTCCTTCGCCAACCTTAATTAAGAAATCTTCTATTTAAATACAACAAAACATGTAACACTCCAATGAATGTAGATATACACTAGCGTTGAAAGTTTGGGGTCACACAGACGATTTTCCATGAACACTCACTATTTTATTCGTCAAATTTATTTCAAAATGAATAGAAAATATAGTTAAGACATTGACAAGGTTAGAAATAATGATTTTTATTTGAAATATGAATGTTCTTCAAACTTGTCGCTCAAAGGAAGGCCAGTTTTATAACTTCTCTCAGCAGCATATAACTGTTTTCAGCTGCGCTCACGTAAAAAGGGTTGTCAAGGGTCTTCTACCCCTCCGCTATTCTTCTAAGGCGATAACACACTGTACCATGAGAACACTGTAGATGGACCTCTACACACCTCTGTGGAGACTTCATCAAACACCAGAGAATAGTCATTTACACATTAACTATGCAGAGAGGGTATTTATGATTATTGAATAAAACAGCGCTTTTTGAAGTGAGCCCAAACTTCTGAACGGTAGTATGAGATATCAAAAGAGAAAAGGCCCAAACGACCTTGATGTTTGTCAAATTCAATGATGTAAAACACGGGAGGATTTCACTCCACCGCTCACGATGATGCAACCCAACGCAAACATACAACCTTTTTGATGCCTTCAGTGTTCAGTCGTGTTTGGTTCTGTGGTTGTGATGGATGTTGCGAACATTATGTCCCAAAACTGTCAGTTATATATTCCAAAAGAGAAGAAAAAACCCTCCAAACGCCTCCTTCTGATGAGCTGGAGCACTTTGAAGTCTTACAGGTAAACATCAAAGGTTTCTTTGTTATCATCGGACAAATAAAACGTGAGCTGTAAAAAAAATACAAAAATAAATGAGTGTTATGAGCATTGCAGAGAAAGAAAAACACACTCTTGAGACTTCAATGGCAGATTGCAGCTGTAGTTAGAAAAGTCCTTTAATTAAAAATAATTATATATAGGATTCTCATTTCAAAATCGTTGATTTTGGGTCAATGTTGGAATAACTGTGCAGTGTGGTGGATAACATAATTCACCCACGGAACTATGGGTGGGGGGAGTGTTTAGCACGGACCCGTTTAGCGGACGGAACGACCGTCCAGTTTCGTCCGGTTTTGACTTGACGAATGAACGTCTTTTGGTATTGTGTTCATTAAAGCTTTGTGCTGGATACTCCGCCTCCGACTCTCGGCACTACACTGGTGACCCCGACGAAGGTCTCGCTGAAACTTCAGAGACCAAAACGAACATGGCGAATAATGCTTTTATTAAGTTGCCGGAGTTCTGGGAGTTTTCACCGACGGCGTGGTTCGCGCAGACAGAGGCGCAGTTCGCCATCCGTGACGTCACGGACGACACCACACGCTACTACCACGTCGTGTCGGCGCTGGGAAGATCCACTGCGACCCGGGCGGCGAATTTCATAGCGAATCCCCCGGACCACGGCAAGTACAGGGACCTCAAAGCCTTCCTATTGAAGACTTTTGGGCTGTCACAGTCAGAGCGGGCCCAACGCTTGTTGACTATTCGGGGCCTCGGGGACAGCAAACCCTCTGAACATATGGAGATGATGCTTAACCTGCTGGGTGCTGAAGAACCTAACTTCCTCTTCATGGAGCTGTTCCTCCAACACATGCCACCGCAGGTCCGGACGGCGCTCGCGGGCACGAAGATTACTGAGCCACGTGCGTTGGCGGAGGAAGCCGACCGTTTTTTCCTGGCTGCTCAGAGTTTTGCACCCGAAGTGCTAGCCCCAACACGCAGTGCCTACCCACCGGACAGGGACAGGCTGACCAACAGAGCCCCAGTAGCCGCCGATGGCAGTGCCAGCAATGGTATGTGCTATTTCCACGCACGCTTAGGCGCTAAGGCAAGAGGTGCGGTCCCGTGCAACTTCAAGCCGACGGGAACGCCAAGGCTTGCGCTCTTTAGTGGCCGTGAGTGCAGGCACGTCAACCCGGCTATTGTTCATCAGGGACACCCTCTCCGGCCGCGAGTTTCTTTGCGACACCGGGGCTCAGAGGAGCGTCCTGCCGGCTACGGTGGAGGACACCGCCCCTGGCGTCCATGGTCCACAGTTGAGGTCCGCTAACGACACACCCATCCGCACGTATGGCACAAAGACCGCAGACCTGTGCTTTGGAGGCCAGCGATTCAGGTGGGATTTTGTCACGGCCGACATCTCCTTTCCCCTCCTCGGCGCGGATTTCCTTTGTGCACACAATCTGCTGGTAGGCGTGAAAACAACCGCCTGGTGGACGCGGACGTTCTCATCGTTTGAATGTGCCCGCAGTCGGGCGGCTTACGGCGGACTCTCCAGCTCCCTCTCAGAGGGAGACGAATATCAACGCCTGCTCAGGGAGTTCCCCGGTATAACCCGACCTACCTTTTCCGCGGTCACGGCGAAACATGGTGTAGAGCATCATATAGACACCAAGGGCCCGCCCGTCTACGCTAGGGCCCGGCGACTCAACCCGACAGGCTGAAAGTCGCTAAGTCGGAGTTCGCCAACATGGAGCGCCTGGGCATCATCCGCCGCTCGGACAGCCCCTGGGCCTCACCACTCCACATCGTTCCCAAGCCAGACGGCGGGTGGCGACCTTGTGGGGATTACCGCCGCCTGAACGGCGCCACCACGCCCGACCGCTACCCAATCCCGCACATCCAGGACTTCTCAGCACACCTGGCGGGCAAGCGGGTCTTCTCGAAGGTGGACCTGGTGCGCGGTTATCACCAGGTGTCCGTGCACCCCTCGGACATCGCAAAGACAGTGGTGGTGACGCCGTTCGGGTTGTTCGAGTTCCTGCGTATGCCGTTCGGGCTCAGGAAGCGGCTCAGACCTTTCAGCGGTTAATGGACTCGGCGCTCAGGGAGATGCCCTTCGTTTTCGTGTATTTGGACGACATCCTGGTCGCCAGCTCCTCCGAAAAGGAGCACCAGGGTCACCTACGCGACCTCTTCAGGAGGCTCGACCAGCACGGGCTGATCGTCAACCCGGCGAAGTGCCTGTTCGGGTTGTCCTCCATCCACTTCCTGGGGCACCTCATCAACAAGGAGGGGGCCGCCTCTTCCGTCGAAGGTGGAGGCGATTTCGGCTTTCCCCGCCCACACCGCTCGGGCGCCCGGGAATTCTTGGGGATGGTGACTTTTACCACCGGTTCATCCGCCGGGCGGCTCACGTCATCGCCCACTGTACGGGCTCTCAGGACAAGTCCCTAACCAGGCTGTCGACTGGACGGCGGAGAGGAGAAGGCGTTCGAGGCCACGAAGGCCGCCTTGGGCGAGGCCGCCATGTTGGCCCATCCGTCGCATGATGCCCCATCGCCATCACCACCGACGCGTCTGACTACGCCCGTCGGCGCGGTGCACGAGCAATGGGTCGATGGTGCCTGGCAGCCGCTCGCCTTTTCAGTCGCCAGTTGACCCCAGGAGCGCAAATACAGCGCTTCGACAGGGAACTCCTTGGACTCTGGCTGGCGATCCGCCATTTCGATTCCTCCTGGAAGGGCGGGAGTTTGCGGCTTTCGTGGATCACAAGCCTCTGACGTTCTGCATGTCCAAGGTGGCGGAGCCGTGGTCGGCCCACCAGCAGCGTCAGCTGGCGTACATCTCCGAGTACACCACGGACATCCGACACATTGTTGGCAAGTCTAACGTGGTCGCAGACTGCCTCTCGAGAACGGTCATCGGGGCCGTCCAACTGGGCCTGGATTACGTCCGCATGAGCGTGGACCAGGCCTCCGACCATGGGGTCCAAGCCTGAGGGATTCCGACACAGGATTGCGCCTGGAGGAGGTCGCGGTTGACGGCTCGGACGTGAGGCTATGGTGCGACGTCTCCACAGGCCAGCCTCGACCGCTGGTCCCGTTGTCCTGGCGCCGGCCCGTTTTGAGGCGTTGCATGGCCTTTCCCACCCGGCAGGAAGCCGTCTGTGAAATTGGTTTCCCAGAAGTTTGTATGGCAGGGACTGAGAAAGGGCGTTGGTGCGTGGGTCAGCTCTTGCGTTGACTGTCAACGATCCAAAGTGCACCGCCATATTAAGGCCCCTTGGAGAGTTTACCGTTCCCGAAGGAGGTTCGACCACGTCAACGTCGACCTGGTGGGACCGCTTCCCTCCTCTCACGGGTTCACCTACCTCTTCACCATGGTCGACAGGACGACCCGCTGGCCTGAAGCTGTTCCCTCTCCTCGGCGTCGGCTTCTGACGTGGCACGCGTTCATCGGCACTTGGGTCGCGCTTTGGGACGCCTTCAGACCTCTCCTCGGACCGGGGCTCGCAGTTCACCTCGGAACTCTGGAACGCGGTGGCTGAGGGGTTGGGGGTCAAGCTGCACCGCACTAGCGCCTATCATCCCCAGGCGAACGGCTTGTGCGAACGTTTCCACCGTTCCATGAAGGCAGCCCTACGGGCCAGCTTGAGGGACGGCGACTGGGTGGATAGGCTGCCATGGGTGATGCTCGGCCTCAGGTGCGCCCCTAAGGAGGACCTGCGGTCCTCTTCGGCGGAGCTGGTCTATGGGCAGACCCTAAGAGTGCCAGGCGATTTTATTCCCGACGCCTCGGTCCCCTGGTCGGCGGCCAAACAATTTCCTCCCTACTGGAGACCGCTAGGGTTTTCGCGCCTGTTCCCACATCGCAACACGGCACTCCCACTTTCCGCATGCCCCCCGATCTGAGCACGGTGGACTATGTTTTCATTCGCCACGACGCCCACCGTGGTCCCCTACGCCCTCCTTACGATGGCCCGTTCAGGGTTTTGAGCCATGGAGACAAGTGCCTGGTGGTGGACGTCGGGGGTAGGCCTGAGACCGTTTCCTGGGATAGGGTTAAGCCGGCTAACGTGGACATTTCCAGACCGGTGGAGGTGGCGCAACCCCACGCCGGGACGTCCGCCTGCGCCGCGCCCGCGCTGCCCGTTGAGACTCCAGCGACCTTGTTGACCCCCGGGACCTCCGGGTAGCGGACGGCGCCGACGTGCCTGCTGCTTCCTCTCCCTCGGCCCCTGTCACCCGCTCGAGACGGGTCGGGTCGTCGCCCCTTTCCGTCACGAGGACTTTGACTATGGGTGAATTCTGGGGGGGCTTGTGTGGTGGATAACATAATTCACCCACGGAACTATGGGTGGGGGGAGTGTTTAGCACGGACCCGTTTAGCGGACGGAACGACCGTCCAGTTTCGTCCGGTTTTGACTTGACGAATGAACGTCTTTTGGTATTGTGTTCATTAAAGCTTTGTGCTGGATACTCCGCCTCCGACTCCCGTCTCTCGGCACTACAGCAGTTAAGTTTTTTTCCCAGCTCCGATTAATTCTGTCTATCCCCTCCTCCACGTAGCCGTCGAGTCTTGCGGGTACGATAGAACACAACGAGCAAAACGTGTGTCTATAAATAGCGTATAATTGCAGTATTATCACATTAACAGCCCTCCGGTGGCTCCGCCCCCTCCCCTCCCCCCTCTGCTGTTCTACTGTCGGCGCCTTAATTGGCCCGTCGGGCTCGGGGAGCACATTCCACGAGCGGCGGAGCGCTCGAGCAATTACGTGAATGAATGTTGCGCAATCAAAAGAGAGCTCCCAGACGCAGCTGTGTGGCGTGAGGTCATCACACACACACATCACACACACACACACACATGTGGGCGGAGGGACGGAAATAGCAAATAAAAGGAGGAGGTCTTTCCAGCGAACGCGGTCATTTTAACACCTGGAAATTGCTTTCTCCTGATCCTGTGATATGGTTTTTGACTCTTGACTTCCATTATATTTTTGCACAGGAAGTATCTCTTGGTGACGTTGCATGTGAAACGTAAGTCGGGCTACTTCAGCGATAAAGGCTGCGGAGGTTTAATTCAGCATTTGAAGGGTTAAAAAACATAATTTTAGCATCTTTCCATGTAGTTCCACGACTGAAGCGCACTCTAAATGTTCCTCCGCCCAAACCAGAGGTACACTTCACCTGTCACACTGTTGAGTATATTCCTGAATAGCAAAGTCATGTTGAGTGCTCTGTGCTGTAAGTTCATGTGTACCTGTGTCCGTTGAGGTGCTGTAGTGCGCATGCGCAGAATAAAAACACCGGTTGAGTTCCCGGACTGAAGAGACGTTGGTCGTCTGTCCTTTTTCTCCCGTGAATGCTAGCTACTAGCTAACCACTTTGGTGACTGCAATAACGTAGAGAGCTGCAAGAATGTCTCACGCTACAGGTTATGGGCCCAGTCAATCAGGCCAAAGGTGGTTCAGACTTTTATTCGACGGTGATGAGAAAAATTACGAACTCTGGGAAACGCGGTTCCTCGCGCACATGGAGTTACGCCGCCTCAGAGACGTTATCTCGGAAGACCCGGAGATACCTGAGGATGACGAAGAAGCTCTCGCGGAAGACGAGGAAAAGAACGGTGAGGCATATGCAGAACTAGTGCAATGTCTAGACAACAAGAGCTTGTCATTGGTAATGAGAGACGCGAAACGTGACGGAAGAAAAGCACTGAATATTCTTCGCGACCACTACGCGGGAAAGGACAAACCCCGCGTTGTGAGTTTGTATTGTGAACTTTCCTCGCTCCATAAGACTAGCAATGAAACGGTCACGGACTATATTATTCGAGCAGAGACTATATTCACGTCATTGAGAAGAGCAGAGGAGCAGATTAGTAATGGGCTTCAGATGGCTATGGTAGTAAAAGGACTACCTGATTCATACAAGCCATTCATCGTGTACATCACTCAGACAAGTGACACTGTAACGTTCGGCGAGTTTAAAACAAAACTGCGAAGTTATGAGAGTACGGAAAAATATGGGAAACGTGACGAGAATGTTGAAGAAGACAACGTGATGAAGACTAGCGGGGCAACGAGGTCACGAGGAAGAGGACGAGGGAAGAAAATGGACATGGCTGATGTCGAGTGTTACACGTGCGGTAAAAAGGGACACATGGCCAGGGCATGACGGTTACCAGGTGAGAAGAGAGGAACGAAAATGGGACACACCACAGCGAGGAAGGGGACGCGGCCGAGGACAAGGCCGCGACTATGTGAAGAAAGCTGATGGAGAGACAGAGGCAGAGCATACGTCTTTCTGTTTCAGGTTGAGTGATTGTCCTGCACAAAGAGGAAACAAGAAGGGTCTCATGGTCGACTGCGGCGCCACAACACACATGATCAACGACGCCACAAAGTTCAAAACAGTTGACAAGAGCTTCAGACCCGAGGACCACATGATCGAGCTCGCTGACGGGTCCAAGGTGAGCGGGATGGCGAAGATGAGGGGAGACGCCGAAGTCTACTTGCTGGACAGCGAGGGACGACAGGTGAAAACGAGGCTCAAGCAAGCACTCTACATCCCATCGTTTCCACAAAACATCTTTTCAGTCAAAGCAGCGACAGCCAACGGAGCTGAGGTCCGCTTCAAAGACGGTGATAACCGGCTGGTCCACAAGGATGGTACCATGTTCAAAATGGACGTGTATGGTAGGCTGTATTACCTTAGCACTGTAGAGGATGAAACTGTTGATGAAGTGTATGGTTGTCATGACATTCAAAAGTGGCATAAGATACTTGGTCATTGTAATTTTGATGATGTTGCAAAATTAGAAAATGTGGTTGAAGGGATGTCTATAAAAGGGAAACATGACAAGTCCAACCAAAACTGTGAAATATGCACACAAGGCAAGTTCACACAAAGCAGAAACAGACAAGCAGACGCTGAAGCTACAACTGTGCTGGAGCTCGTACACACAGACCGATGCGGTCCGATAGAACCAGCAGATAAAGATGGATACAGATATGCAATAGCATTTACTGATGATTACAGTGGGATGATTTTTCCATACTTTATTAAAGCAAAGAGTGACACGACATAAGCTACAGAAAAATTCATAGCAGATGTAGCTCCGTATGGAAAGATAAAGTGCATACGGTCTGATAACGGCACAGAGTTTACCGGGCAGGAGTTCCAGTCTTTACTTCGGAGTAACTTGATAAGGCATGAGAAGAGTGCACCCTACTCACCTCATCAGAATGGAACTGCCGAAAGAGGTTGGAGAACCTTATTTGAGATGTCTCGATGCATGCTATTGGAGAGTAACCTCCCAAAGCAATTATGGACATATGCTGTACAGACAGCAGCTCAAATCCGCAACAGGTGCTACAGTAAGCGGCTAGAGCAGACGCCTTACCGTGTTTTCACAGGAAAAACACCTAACCTATCTCACATGGAGATATTTGGCTCTGAATGCTACATATATCAGCAGAATAAGAAAAAGCTGGATTCTAGATGCAAAAAGGGGATCTTTGTAGGCTATGACAAATATAGTCCAGCATATAACGTGTATTATCCCGAGACAGGAAAAGTCCTCAAACATAGGCTGGTGAAATTCCTCACCAAAGGTAGCTCAGATAACCAGACTCAGACAGATTGGGACATGGGGGAAGATATTGAGAAAAGAGATACACCACCGAAGAGAGTCAATCAGAGTCAGGAACAGCCTAAGGAGAGTAAAGAGTCAAATGTTGAGGAGACTGCTGAGGCAGGTCCGATTCTGACAGATAGTACTCAGAGAGAAGAGGGAGAAAAGAGATACCCTACGAGACAGAGAAAGTCTCCAGAATACTTAAAGGAGTACCAGTGTAAAGCTGAGTGTAACAATGACGAAAGTGAAAATGTAGATTATTTCTACAGAGTGGCTTATGGTGTACCTAAAACACTTAAAGAGGCAATGGACTCTAAGAAGTCAAAAATGTGGGCTGACGCGATGAAAGAGGAGATGAACTCTTTGACAGAGAATGATACTTTCACTCTGGCCCCACTGCCAAAAGGCAAACAAGCAGTGGGAGGTCGCTGGGTATATGCAGTGAAAGAGAGCCCAGATGGATCTGAGACGTGTAAAGCCAGATATGTCGCAAAGGGATATAGTCAAGTGGAAGGGATTGATTATAAAGAGACTTTTTCACCGACAGCCAACATGACCTCTGTACGAGCATTAATGCAGGTGGCTGTACAGGAGGATCTTACCCTACACCAAATGGATGTGAAGACGGCTTACCTCCATGCTCCAATAGACTGTGAGGTATATATGGAGCAACCGGAAGGTTTTGAGATAAAGTCAAAAACAGGAGAACACTTAGAGTGTAAACTAAACAAGTCATTGTATGGTTTGAAACAGTCCGGACGGAACTGGAACATGTTACTGCATGATCACCTTACAGAGAATGGTTTTGTGCAAAATGATGCTGATCATTGTGTCTACAGCAACAAATCTGAGAACGAGAAAGTGATTCTGTTCGTGTGGGTAGATAGTCATCGCAGCGAGTAACAACACCTTACTCAGTGATGGAAAAGAAATGTTGAAGAGAAGGTTCAAGATGAAAGATATGGGTCCACTTACACACTTCCTAGGTATCGATTTCAGACAGAGTGAGGGAGAGATCAAAATGACTCAAAAGAGACACAGAGAAAATATTGGCAACATTTGGAATGTCCGAATGCAAACCGAGATCCACCCCATGTGAGCAAAAGCTACATTTTGACAGTGAGGGTGAAGTTATTGATTCGACAGGATATAGAGAGATAGTAGGTAGCTTGATATACATCATGACATGTACCAGACCTGACCTGAGCTGGGTTGTGAGTAAACTATCTCAGTATCTAGCAGAACCAAAGCAACAACATTGGGCCACAGCAAAACACATTCTGCGGTACTTAAAGGGTACGATAGATCAAGAACTACACTATCAGAAATGTGAGGAAAGCTTACTACATCTGGAGGGATATAGTGATGCTGATTGGGCAGCCGATAAGGATGATCGGAGGAGCACAAGTGGATACTGTTTCAGCTTAACTGAGAATGGTCCAGTTATATCGTGGAAGAGTAGGAAACAGCCAACAGTGGCATTATCCACCTGCGAAGGAGAGTACATGGCTGACGAGTATGTACCTTGTACAACTACTGAAGGGAATAGATAGTGGTAACCAGCATGTACCAGTCAAGATCTATGAGGACAACCAGGGGGCGATAGCTTTATCTAAGAACCCAGTAGGCAGACAGAGAAGCAAACACAGATATAAAGTATCACTTCATACAGTCTGCACACGCAGAAGGGAAAATATCTATAAAATATTGTCCTACTGAAAACATGGTAGCTGATGTTCTTACCAAGCCAGTGACAAGGAATAAGTTTGAGAGTTTCAAGGGGTATTTGTTTGGTGAGTAATGTAAACTGACAGATGTAAATGTTTTGACGTTTTCTTTTAAGAACACTGCCAGTATGCAAAATGTTTTATTTTGGAGTTGTGTATTTTGGGTTTTTATTTACCACCATAGAGAGCTATACACATGTCTTTGAGTGGGAGTGTTGAGTATATTCCTGAATAGCAAAGTCATGTTGAGTGCTCTGTGCTGTAAGTTCATGTGTACCTGTGTCCGTTGAGGTGCTGTAGTGCGCATGCGCAGAATAAAAACACCGGTTGAGTTCCCGGACTGAAGAGACGTTGGTCGTCTGTCCTTTTTCTCCCGTGAATGCTAGCTACTAGCTAACCACTTTGGTGACTGCAATAACGTAGAGGGCTGCAAGAATGTCTTACGCTACACACACACACACACACACACACACACACACACACACACACACACACACACACACACACACACACACACGCACACACGCGCACACGCACAGACACATGCATGGACACACACTTGTTAACATGGGCGTTCCTATGTGAGTAGACCTGAGCACAAGCTGGAACACACGCACACACACACACACACACACACATACACACACATACACACACGCATGCACACACACACACATACACACACGCATGCATACACACACACATACACACACGCACACACATACACACATGCATGCACACACAGACACACACATACACACGCATGCACACACACACATATACACACATGCACACACGCACGCACACACATACACATACACACACGCATGCATACACACACACATACACACAGACACACACACCTACACACACGCATGCACACGCACATGCACACGTGCACAGACACACACAGACACACACACATACACACACGCATGCATACACACACACATACACACACGCATGCACACGCGCACACACACACGCACACACACACACATGCATGCACACACACACACAGACACACACACCTACACACACGCATGCACACGCACATACACACGCGCACACAGACACACACACAAAAACACATATATCTGCCCAATCTCCACCTTCTCACTCTCCAATTCCCACGATGCCCGTCTCACTCCATCCAGCTCTGACCGCCTGATTGGCTGCTCGCCTGATTGGCTGCTCGCCTGATTGGCTGCTCGCCTGATTGGTCACGCACCAGCGTGGATAGCCGTTGAAGCGTGCGCCGATGACGCGTTCATCGTCAACTCGTGTTTCCCGTTGCGTTCCTCCCCTCAGAGGGTTGACGCGGTCGCTCCGATACCAAACGGATGTTACGTAACAGAGAGGACGTGGCGGTCACATGACATCTATTGTCCTCCTGTCCATCCTGATAGAGATCCGGAAGGTTTATTTGTCTTTTTTTCCTTTTTTGAGGGCAGTTTTTCCTGAACCGACGTGAGGGTCAAAGGTCAGAGGGTGTCGTGTGTGTACTGATTATTAATTAAGGCCTCTGAGGCTCATTTGTGAATTTGGGTTATTCAATATAAACTCGATTAGATGTAATTAAATTAAAAAAATGGAAGCCTGTTGGGGGATATCTTTAATATTTTAAGGCTGTAAAGTAGAATTTATTTAGAACATCTGCCCCATTTAATTCTGCTTGATGGAGGATCAAAAATAATGATGTAAATAAAAGAGAAGTGAATTAAATATATGGGAACAGAAGTACATAAAGGAGTGAGTGGACAGGTGAGAGTGATAGAGCTGATGAGGTCATACATAAAGGAGTGAGTGGACAGGTGAGAGTGATAGAGCTGATGAGGTCATACATAAAGGAGTGAGTGGACAGGTGAGAGTGATAGAGCTGATGAGGTCATACATACAGTGAGTGCAGTAAGGTGGACAGGTGAGGACATTATTACACACGTACATTTTTTTCCATATTTTTATAAGCGCTGTGGGGAGTTTTGTATACATTTATTAGTCTATTAAAAACAATAATGGTTAATTTATTTTTAGATATATATTTTGATCAGTTTGACATATTTAATGTATTCTAATTTTTTTATTTGCCCTTTTTTGCTATAATTTGTGTCACTTAATTGTTTCTATTCATTTAGATATATTAAAATAAAACAAAAAACAAACGTCAGACATAAACAAATTAAATAAAAAAAGAGCAAAATGTATATATATATATATATATATATATAATGTTTTCCTTTTTTCTTTAATTTTTTTCTTTTATCTTTAATTGTTTCCTTTTTTCTTTCCTTTTTCCCTTTTTTCCATGTTACCAAGTTGACTATATACAGGACTGTCTCAGAAAATTAGAATATTGTGATAAAGTTCTTTATTTTCTGTAATGCAATTAAAAAAACAAAAATGTCATGCATTCTGGATTCATTACAAATCAACTGAAATATTGCAAGCCTTTTATTCTTTTAATATTGCTGATTATGGCTTACAGCTTAAGAAAACTCTAAAATCCTATCTCATAAAATTTTAATATTTCCTCAGACCAAGTAAAAAAAAAGATTTATAACAGCTGAGTGTTTGTCAAGGCTCAGGAAACCCTTGCAGGTGTTTCGAGTTAATTAGACAATTCAAGTGATTTGTTTAATACCCTACTAGTATACTTTTTCATGATATTCTAATATTTAGAGATAGGATATTTGAGTTTTCTTAAGCTGTAAGCCATAATCAGCAATAAATCAGAATAAAAGGCTTGCAATATTTCAGTTGATTTGTAATGAATCCAGAATGCATGACATTTTTGTTTTTTTAATTGCATTACAGAAAATAAAGAACTTCATCACAATATTCTAATTTTCTGAGACAGTCCTGTATATATTTATTTATTTATTTACGTCACATTACGTTGACGTCATTATCTTCCTTCCTGCCAACTCACTGCAAACGTTTCTCAGTCAGATAAATTAAAATCTCCCCTCTTTCTTGTTTATTGCTGTCAAAATTCCCAAATGTGCGCGTGTCATCAGCACTAATTATACGATAATATATAAATAATGTTATTTAAATAATAAAGTCCCGCAGGAGAACGCACGCCGCTACGTAGGAACGAGCTGGAGGGAAACGCTGAAAACCAGCCGGCTCTCGTACGATGAAGAGGAGGAGACCGGAAGCTTCTGTCTCATGGTCCAACTATGAGCATCGTCAACTCGTTACTGTAAGAGGGAGGGAGAGGGGGAGGAGAGGGGGAGGAGAGGGGGAGGAGAGGGGAGGAGAGAGGGAGGGGAGAAGAGGAGGGAAGAGGAGAGGAGAGGGGAGGAGAGGAGGAAGAGAGGAGAGGAGGGAAGAGGAGGGAGGAAGAGGAGAGGAGAGGAGGAGGAGGAGAGGAGAGGGGGGAGGAGGGAGGAGGGAGAGGGAGGAGAGGAGAGAGAGGAGAGAAGGAGAGAGAGAGGGAGAGGGAGAGAGAGGGAGGAGAGGGAGAAGAGGGGAGGAGAGAGGAGGGGAGAGGGAGAGAGGGAGAGGAGAGGGGGGAGGAGAGAGGGGAGGAGAGAGGAGGAGAGAGGGAGGAGAGAGGGAAGGGGGGGGGGGAGAAGAGGGAGAGGAGAGGGGGAGGAGAGAGAGAAGAGGGGAGGAGAGAGGAGAGGAGAGAGAGGGAGGAGAGGGGAGGATAGGGGAGAAGAGGGAGGAGAGAGGAAGGGGAGAGAGAGAGAGGAGAGAGGAGGAGAGGGGAGGAGAGAGGAGAGGAGAGAGGAGGAGAGAGGAAGGGGGGAGGGAGGAAGAGGGAGGAGAGGGGGAGGGAAGAGGGAGGAGCATTTGACACCGTGAACCACCAGATCCTTATCTCTTCTCTTCAGGACCTGGGGATCTCAGGCACTGCACTCGCTCTTTTCTCTTCCTACCTTAAAGACCGCACCTACCGGGTAACTTGGAGAGGATCTGTGTCTGATCCTTGTCCTCTCACTACTGGGGTTCCTCAAGGCTCCGTCCTGGGTCCCCTCCTCTTCTCTCTGTACACAAATTCTCTCGGCTCTGTCATTCGTTCGCATGGCTTCTCCTACCATAGCTATGCTGACGACACCCAACTAATCTTCTCGTTTCCACCGTCCGAAACACAGGTGGCGGCGCGAATCTCCGCCTGTCTGACTGACATCTCTCAGTGGATGTCTGCTCACCATCTGAAAATCAACCCTGACA